>NC_044048.1:28955487-29255487 GCF_902167405.1 Gadus morhua
GGGGGCAGGGGTCCCTGACAACGGGGCCTCGGAGGATGAGGGTCGTGGCGGGGTCCCCAGTACAGTCGACCGTCCTCTCCCCTCTCCGCTCTCTCCGTGTCGCTCCCTGTTTCATATCTCTACTCCAGACAGAGAGAGAGAGAGAGAGAGAGAGAGAGAGAGAGAGAGAGAGAGAGAGAGAGAGAGAGAGAGAGAGAGAGAGAGAGGGAGAGGGGGGGAGGGGGGGGGGGGGGGGGGGGGGGGGCGTCTTAGCACGGAGTGTGACAGCGTGTTCCTCTGACCGCCTTCTGCAGCGTGAGGGGACCCCGAGAACGTGGACCGATGGCGAGGACCCCCAGTGGCCGCAAACACACACACACACACACACACGCACACACACACACACACACACACACACGCACACACACACACACACACACACACACACACACACACACACACACACACACACACACACAGCCAACGTCAATTTCTCTGTGTGTGTGTGTGTGTGTGTGTGTGTGTGTGTGTGTGTGTGTGTGTGTGTTTGGTTGTTGACATAAGGAATTACTGTTTATCTCCTGTGTGTCCGTGGTTGAGTGTTTTTGGTTTAATAAGGAAGGTGTTGGCGTTAAAGGGAAATGAAAATAGGAAGTTGGACAATTAGTAGACAGTAAAAATTACCAAAGCAGAGTGAGGGGATGTGATTAGGAGTGTGTCAATGTGTGCATATGTGGCTGTGTGTGTGTGTGTGTGTGTGTGTGTGTGTGTGTGTGTGTGTGTGTGTGTGTGTGTGTGTGTGTGTGTGTGTGTGTGTTTGTCTGACTACCCAATGTAGTATGTGACCAGTGAAATTATGAATGTTTGTGTATGTTTGTGTGCTTGTGTCTGTGCGCATGCATGCAAGCTTGCGTGTGTGCGTGCATGCATGTGTTTGTGCGGGCATTCCTGTTTGTTCGTGCGTGCGTTTATGTGTGCTTGCGTGTTTGTGCGTGTGTGGTCGCGTACATTAGTCCGTTCGTACTTGCCTGCGTGTGTGAATGCGTGTGTCTGCGTGCGTTCGTACATTTGTGCGTGCGTGTGTGTATGCGTGTGTCTGTGTGAGAGGGGGAGAGCTGACCCAGATCTGCTTATTAGCGTCAGAAGGAAGCAGGACGAGTCACTTAGACCTTTGTGTCTGATCACTGAACTGGACTCGTGATTCAGTGACACACCACGAAGCTCCACGCAGAAGTCGCCTTCCTTCTCCACTTCCTTCCCTCATTTGTCTTATTTACATCCTTAACTCCTTCCTTCCTTTTTTCTTTCCTTCCCTTCCTTCATCCAATCTTTTATTTCCTCCTTTTTTTCCTTCCTCTTGCTTTTGCTAAAATTTCTTAATTCCTTCACTAATTAAATCAAAAAAAGGAATTCTGACGAATTTAGCTAAGTACACAAAATCGAACTCTTTTTGCTAAGAATTCATACAATCTATACTTATTCTATACGTCTTTAATGTGACCTGAGGAAGGGATGAATGAATTTAGATGGAGTGAGCGGAGTGAGCAAAGGATCAACCCTGCCCGTCCTACAAGAATATTTATTCAAATGATGAAAACTATTCTTTAAAAACGTATTTTTAGATGGACAGTAAACAAAATCTGAAAAGGCGCTATATATTCAGATGTATTTTACACGTAGGCCTACATTTAAAGCTGATTAATTCCTCAAATAATTGAAGTCGTTAATTGTTCCATGTCCTGTACACCAAAACCCTGCACCCTCATGAATTTAATTAGTAATCTCCGATGATATGGACGAACCTCAAAGGGCTGCTCGTCACTCCCTCATAATCCCCAGCGAAGCCAATATTTAAACGTGCTGAACGGCTGATGGAGGATGGATGGAGAGGCGTCGGTGGGGGTCAAATGATCCATGCGCTCTCTGGTGGTGATATATGGATAGTGACATATTGATAATTTAGATATATGAATGTAATGTCTATATTTGTTTTATGACACTGATATATATGTAGAGAAATCTAGATATATATTAATTGATAATATACCGCTATATATAACCTGTAGGCTATGATATGTCAAATAAGTGGAAATATTTAAATAAACCTAAGAAAATAGAAATTGATGATGTTATAATATAATAATAATTGATACAATTAAACCATTACAATTACTGTACAATATTTGGATATGTGCACATTTTGCATTATGCGAAATTAATATAAACGAAACAGCGGTAAAGTTATTGAAGAGCCGTTTTCTCTCGGAACTCAAACTTCATCCCGTATCCCTACTCGGTACTATTTTAGAGTGACACACATTCAAAATGTCGACCAAAACAGAACCAGTGTGCCAAATATTCACATTTCGGGACTGCAAAACATCCCCCGACCCGATTTATGAGATCCCTGCCCAGTGTTTACATCCATCCCCGGTCCCGTTAGTGATCGATAACGGCTCCTTCCACACCCGGGCCGGCTGGGCGTGCAAAGGGGATGAACTGGGCTCCCCGAGGCTGCTCTTCAGGTCCGTGGCTGCGAGGAGCCGAGGAGCCGCTCGGAGCGAAACCCAGATCGGAAACGACATCTCCAGCATTGAACCTCTGCGATGGCTCCTCAAGAGCCAGTTCGATAGGAACGTGGTGGTCAACTTCGAAATCCAGGAGCTGATATTCGATCACATATTCACGCACATGGGCATCA
This sequence comes from Gadus morhua, assembly GCF_902167405.1. NCBI lineage: Eukaryota > Metazoa > Chordata > Actinopteri > Gadiformes > Gadidae > Gadus > Gadus morhua. The sequence continues at coordinate 28,958,168 of NC_044048.1, forward strand.
CATCAGAGGTAATGTCCGCTGCCAACAGCTGAGTGTTCGGGTGCTATTTGACCGTTGTGAAGTTGTTTTCTCAACGTTTGTGCTGCAATGTCTCTTTCCCCATCAGGCCAAGGTGGAGCATCCCGTGGTGGTGACGGAGGCTCCGTGCAACCCGCTGCATTGTCGTCAGATGATGTCCGAGCTGCTGTTTGAGTGCTACCAGGTGCCCCACGTCTCCTACGGCGTGGACGCCCTGTACAGCTTCAACAGCAACAACGCTCAGCGGGGCCTAGAGGGTCCTCAGACCGGCATCGTCCTTTCCTCCGGATACCACTGCTCACACATCCTCCCTGTGATCAACGGAAGGTGAGTGAAGCCGCTGTAAACGCCCTGGATCCATCAACCAGGGGCTTCCCACGCGAACAATGGATTCACTCACTGTGTTAACTCTTCGTTTAACGTTCATTGATGCGTTCATCTTCAACCGCTTATTCGGGAACTGGTCGCGGATATTATATATTCTTATTAAAATGTCTTATAGTTTTATATCCTCATTTTCCTTATTTTTGTGTAGCTGATACGATTTATTTCTTAGACGTCCAAACCCTGTTGTATTACGTTCCGTTGTTGTCCATCCCATCCTGAGTGTCGCGGCTGCCCTCGCCGTGCGTGTGCGCAGGCTGGACGCGGGGAACGCTCAGCGTGTGAACGTGGGCGGCAGCCAGGCTGCGTCGTACCTGCTGCGGCTGCTGCAGCTCAAGTACCCGGGTCACCTGGCGGCCGTGACGCTCAGTCGCATGGAGGAGCTGCTGCACGAGCACAGCTACACGGCCGTGGACTACCACAAAGGTACCGCCCCCCCTCGACGACCACAGCGGTACTCGCTACTCTCTCTACATAGTGGATCGTTCCGTACTCTCTCTCCGTACTCTTTCTGTTTTTATTGTCTTTCGTGCTCTGTACTCTCTCCTTTGTACTCCTTCACTCCTGATTTCACTTCTTATTCTCTGTCCGTCTCTGAGGAAAGGAATCTCTCTCGCTCTGTCTGTCTGTCTGTCTGTCTGTCTGTCTGTCTGTCTGTCTGTCTGTCTGTCTGTCTGTATCTTCCTCTTTCTCTCTCCCCCTCTCTCATTTTTTCCCTCTCCCTCAGCCTCTCTTTCTCTCCCTCGTCTCTCTCTTTCTGTCTGTCTCTGTCTCTCGCTCTGTCCTTCCGTCCGTCCGTCTGTTTCTAATATGTCTCTCTCTCTCTCTGTCTCTGTCTCTGTCTCTGTCTCTCTCTCTCTCTCTCTCTCTCTCTCTCATGTCTCTCTCTCTCTCTCTCATATGTCTCTCTCTCTCTCTCTCTCTCTCTCTCTCTCTCTCTCTCTCTCTCTCTCTCATACGTCTCTCTCCCTCCTTCTATAACACAAAGGTGTCATTAAGCTCGACAAAGGGATGGTTTAAGAAGTTGCACAAATTGAATGAGTCAGTTGTAGTTTAAATGTGATCACAATCACCTCCGAGGTTTCTCATCGGTTGATCCATGAAGTGACTCCAGCCCCCCCCCCCCCCCCCCCCCCCCCCCCCCCCCCCCCCCCCCCCCCCCCCACAGAGCTGGAGCGCTGGCGCAGCCCCGACTTCTACGAGCGCGAGGTCCACCGCATGCAGCTGCCCTTCTCGGCCAAGGCGGCCCCCGGGGCCTGCGCCAGCGCCGAGGAGCGGCAGGAGCGCCGCGCGCAGCAGCTGCGGCGGCTGCAGGAGAACAACGCGCGGCGCCGCGAGGAGAAGCTGCAGCACGACCAGGAGCGGCTGGACAAGCTGCTGGCCGTGCAGGCAAGGAGGCCTAGCCTAGCTTAGCTTAGCTTAGCCTAGCCTAGCTTAGCTTAGCCTAGCCTAGCTTAGCTTAGCGCTGCGGCGGTCAGATGTTGATGGGCGGGAGAGAGAGAGAGAGAGAGAGAGAGAGAGAGAGAGAGAGAGAGAGAGAGAGAGAGAGAGAGAGAGAGAGAGAGAGAGAGAGAGAGAGAGAGAGAGAGAGAGAGAGAGAGAGAGAGAGAGAGAGAGAGAGAGAGAGAGAGAGAGAGAGGACCCCCCTGTGACGAGACCTGCCTCTCCGTGTGTCCGTCCAGGAGCTGCTGGACGACGGCCTTCTGGAGCCGTTCCACAAGAACCTGGTGGAGCTCAACATGGACTCGGCGGAGGAGCTCCAGTCCTACGTCACCAAGCTGCAGCTGGCGGTGGAGCAGGGCCGGCTGCGGCTGCTGGGGGGCGACGGCGCCGAGGGGAGGGCCGAGGTGGGTCCCGGACCCCGGCTGGGGGACCAAAACAGCCCCCGGTAACGGGCCTGGGTCCCCTGAAGCCACCGGGAAACGTTGTGATCGGTTGCAATTTGTTCACGACTGATAACCACAGAATTGATTGAGAGCCTCTACTCGACCCGATCGTGCTCGGTGTGTGTGCGTGAACGGGTGAACGGGTGAATGTGAGGCAGTATCGTAAAGCGCTCTGAGTGGCCGCGGGTTGGGGACACGCTGTATAAATGCAGTGCCTGTGTTAAAGCGCCCCCCCCCCTGTGTGCTAGGGGTCCGAGCTGGACCCGCAGATGGATGAGGGGGACGGCGTGGCCCTCATGGACCCGGACCTCCCCCCGGACAACGCCCTGATGGACAAGTCCGCCAGCGTTCAGGTAGGCACGCACGCACGCACGGACGCAACGGTCTCCGCTTGTGTTGAACGTTGAGCTGCAACACCAGGCCATAGCTCCTAAGGTCTCCCCCCCTCCCCCCCCAGCCCCAGTTCAACATGGCCGAGTACCACCAGCTGTTTGTGGGGACGGAGCGCCTGCGCTGCCCGGAGATCGTGTTCCAGCCCTCGCTGACGGGCGAGGACCAGATGGGCGTCATGGAGACCCTGCAGCACGTCCTGGCCAGGTGATCCGGAGCCCTCGACCGCGGAGCCCCCCACGCCCGTTCTGCCGGCGCTCGAGGTCGCCCCGCACTCGGGTCTGGAGAAGAGCAATGCGGTTCTTTCTGGTTTCGATACGTTTTTGCGGGAGACGATCACCAAGCTGGCTTCTCCCTCCCCCCGGCGCGCTATTGGCTGGTTTAACACAATGGCGACGGAAAGCAGCCAAATGCGTACAGAGTCAGTTGAACGAGGCCCGTTGATCACGCCTCTTGTGCTGAAGAAAATGACAGCAGCCTCCCCAGACCAAGCTCAATCTATGATTGAGCTTGGTCTGGTAATAGCCAGGCTAGTGAAGCCCTTCACTTATCTTAGTTTACCTTCTTCTGAGGCTCATTTCAGGCCTTTCTAAAACACTATTTTACTTTGCTAAGGTGCGTTACTACGATGTCATGTAATACCGTGTATATACGTAATCCATGAAACCATCCTTCTCTCTACTCCACGTTTCAGCACATCAAAAGCAGTACGTTTTATTGAACGGTATTTCCGGTGGTTGCAGGTACACTCCATCGCAGCAGGAGGCGCTGGTGAGCAACGTGTTCCTGACCGGAGGGAACATGCTGTACCCAGGCATGAAGGAGAGAGTGGAGAGAGAGCTGCTGGCTATGAGACCCTTCCAGTCCCACTACAAGGTAGAGTCCTCCATCAAGGACTCATGGAACCGTTAAAGCACTTGGTAACGAATGTTTAGGATGGTGATACGCAAATACACAAATATTATTATCGTTATTATTTACTTCCAAGTCCTTACAGTTAGTGTTACTAGTGTGATATTGCACATTTCAAGGTAAAACAGAATATCAGTCCCTTGGTAAAGCTAAGAGGAAAAGGGGAGGAGTTTTAGTATTGATTCATCAAGATTTGATTAGCAATGGCCAGAGTATGTAGCAGGGCACAGACTGTAATCAAAGCCAACCAGATGATGCCAACCAAATGTGTTGCACACCGGCTGGCTTTCTTTATCTTTTTTGAAGAGATTTTTTGCTAAAGAGGCTAATGTAGCTAACATTAAACAAGGACTAGTCAATTTCATGACATAATCACAAAGACTAACAGGATCGCTATAAATTCTCCGAGACCGGAAATTACGTCAAAAATGCAACTCGGAAGGCTGGTGTCTGAGGATTCAGGAGCACGCCATTATGCCGTATAGGGTGGCAAAGTCAAGCCCCTTCCGGTAGAGCCCATGGGACCTATGAGATCGAAAAATATGAATGGGTTTCAATGGAGAGAAAGTAATTGTTAGAAAGTATTTTCTGATCCCAGTCTTTATATGCCCCGGATTACACATATGTTATTTGTGGATTTAAATGATAATTTTTCATGCCAAGAGTTTGACCGTTTATTGTGCAATTGTTCAGTTAAAGGCTGTAGAGAAAACCCAATGAGAAAGACTCCACGTCTCGTATGTGCTGTCACGCTCACTGCAACTGGCGTGGAGAAGACCGACAATCTCCCCATCGGCCTTACTGAAACTCTCCACATGCCCCGACGTATAATGTTTTTCACCTCTTTCGATGCTGTTATCCTCCCCTTGGAAAAAAGCGGTGAAGTGGAGCAGAGAGATCGCCATGTCTGTACCGGAGTTCCAAGTGCGGGAGGTGACGTAATAACGTATATCATTCGCGTCGAGAGCAGCGAAGAGCTGTAGTTCACAAAGCGGCCTCACACAAAACCTAACGTTATCAAACTTCTTCATGAATTTTTTTAGTTTTCTTTGCTTGAAGAATTATCATTTAAATCCACAAACAACATATGTGTAATCCGGGGCATATAAAGACTGGGACCAGAAAATACTTTCTAATAATTACTTTCTCTCCATTGAAACCCATTCATATTTTTTGATCTCATAGGTCCCATGGGCTCTACCGGAAGGGGCGTGACTTCGCCACTATTCAAAACGCTCTGAGGTTCGGAAGCTCTTAAAGGGGACATATTATACCACCAGGTGTGAGTGTGATTAGACGTGTGATAAAATCTGCGCCATATGACATCACTAGTGGGCGTGGCCACGAAGATCTGTGCTGGATAGATCAGTCTACCAGCCTACCCAGTGGACTGAATGGAACGTTGCTCATCTATTCCAGCACAGATCTAGGTGGACACGCCCACTGGTGATGTCATATGGGGCAGATTGCCGAAACGGCTGTTAAGGTGAATCACACTCACACCTGGTGGTATAATATGTCTCCTTTAAGCGTCTTTACGTAAACCTTCCCTTCTTCTGAAATAAGAGTGTTCAGGAAACGCCCCTCATAAGTTCGTAGGCTATGACATAAAACCGGAAGATATCGTTCGTGAGACTAGACTTCATAACAAGTATGGATGCCCACAGAGAACTCTTTGCACTCCTTCGCTGTATTCACAGAGAACAGATGAATCAGTTATTAGAACTGATTGCGATGGTTGAACATGAGCGAGAATTTACCAGGTGAGGAATATAATTGTAAACTAAAATGTATCGTAATGCAAACGTTAGACTGGGTGTTAAGCTCGCCTCTCGGCGCTTGCTGCAAGTTCACTTTAGTCTATCAATGACATGGGCCGCCATTGTTGTTGACGTGATCTCGGAGGCCTAGGGCTGCTTTACCTCCGCACGAAACTCCGTGGGAGAACTCCGACCCAACAGAGTGATCAGAGCGCTCTCCTCACAGCTTAAGGTCCGAACCTCCCTGGCACTCCGAGCGTTCTGACGACGGCATTACTGTATTCTCCCCCCCCCCCCCCCAGGTGACCCTGGCCGCCCGGCCGGCGTTGGACGCGTGGTACGGGGCCCGGGACTGGGCCCTGGGGGGCCCGCCCAGCGGGGGGGGGGGGCCGGTGGAGGGCTGGGTCAGCAGGCGGGACTACGAGGAGAAGGGCGGCGACTACCTCAGCGAACACCGCGCCTCCAACGCCTTCGTCTCCATGAGGATCGCCAAGCCCGCCCCCTCCGTCCCCCGCCCCGCCGAACCCGCCGTCGCCACGGCGACCGGGGACACGCCCACAGCCGCGGTGGTGCCGGGAGGACCGGCCGTCCCTGCCGCCTCCGTTCCCGCCTCTGTGGAGGCTGAGGCTGAGATGGTCACGTCCTAGGACGACTAAATAGAGCAGATCTATGTGATGGACGTCTAAATAGAGCAGATCTATGTGATGGACGTCTAAATAGAGCAGATCTATGTGATGGACGTCTAAATAGAGCAGATCTATGTGATGGACGTCTAAATAGAGCAGATCTGTGTGATGGACGTCTAAATAGAGCAGATCTATGTGATGGACGTCTAAATAGAGCAGATCTATGAGATGGACGTCTAAATAGAGCAGATCTATGTGATGGACGTCTAAATAGAGCAGATCTATGTGATGGTGGGGACTTCATAGGACGTTTAAATAGCTGACGCCATTCATATTGAATTGGTTCTTAATATGTACATTGATATTTCTGGTATGTTTTATACGCTGGGTGGCTTCACGTCATTCAAGTCCAGACTCAAGTCACTCCCTGAGTCTCCTTGCTCGGGCTCTGAGCTATGTTCTTAGTGTGTGGTCACATTGGAGGCCCGATATCTCAGTAATGAAAGAGGCTGTAAGAATATGGTGTTTAACACATCTTCAGTTGTAGGACAGTAGCAATAGGTTTTGTAGACAAGGTTCGGCAGTGATCGTTTGAATAAATATACATCTTTATTTTTCTTCAATAATAAAAATAAATACACATTTATATAGCATACGAGACTGTTCATTCAGTGCCTTAAAGTGTCCTTATTTGCTGTTCCTGTACAAATATTAATGTATGTGGTACAACACAGACACTGAAAGAGTTCAGGAAACCGCCAAAGATTGTTATTTAGAATACGAAGCCGAGTTGGTGGACAACATCAGCCGTTTAACAAGGTTTTTCCAGCATTGGCAAACCGTTTTCATAGTCTCACTGATTTCTCCCATGAGCTCAAAGGCAGTTATTATCTAACACCGTCCACACGTGGCTTCTACCGCCCAACTTTGGTCCTATTCACACATCATGTTATTACTCTGAGGACAACGGTACAGCCTCTTCCCGCCAGGGGCGAAATAGGTCCTTGAACAAACTGTACATAAGACAAGGCAACTACATGAGGCCGACTCAAAGTGCTTCACGTAGAAACAGTCATACAATAAAATCAAATTTCAAAAAGAAAATATTTTAAAATAAGTAAAATAAAGGCAAAAAGAACATCGGATGATCTTCTCAAGAAACAAGAGTCATCAGAAGACTCACCAAAGACTATCACACCTATCTCTTAATACAGCATAGAAGGCAAGGTAATGATTAGAATGGTAATGATATAGTATCGAACGTTCAACACCCGGCCTTACTCAGACTTATTAAGAACATAGGGGTGAACACATTGGAGAACCACCTACAGAACAGTGGGTCTGGTGCTCCCTCAATGGACTGGACCCATCTCAATGTTGGCTGTCCTGTAGGCTGACAGGGAGGGGGGGGGACCCAGACTGAGGGGGGTGGACTGGGAGGGGGAGGGGGACCCAGACTGAGGGCGGTGGACTGGGAGGGGGAGGGGGGACCCAGAGTGAGGGGGTTGGGCCGGGAGGGGGAGGGGGGCACCAGAGTGAGGGGGGTGGACTGAGGGGGGGAGGGGGGCACCAGACACACAAAGTCTCGCCATAAAAAAACCTGTTGACAGTCACTCATCAGAATCTGATTCTGAGGTATCAGAGGCACTCCTCAGTTTTCTTCTACCCCTCCATGAAGTCTGGTCTTCTAGACTCGTGGTCTTTCACGGCTTCTAATTTTAGGTTTTGTGTCCCCCTCACAAAACTATTGGACCTGTGGCCATTGGAAGCATGTTTATGACAGAGAGCACAGAACATTCTCTTGCTCGTCCCGTCAAACACCAGCCAGTCACGGTGTTGCCCACTGTCCGATGTTCACCATGATGTCGGATGTTGACGGTAATGGTTGTGGAACTGGGCAGCGCCGTATGACGAATGTATTGCAGCGACCCTGGGACATTTAAAGAGTTTGTGTTGCATTGTATTTCGTTGTCCGTTAGTTTTGTTTTTCTTTAGTCCGTGAATCTTTGGTCTGAACTGGGCTTAATATGCCAGTTGTTCGATGTGCATGCATTGGAATGTTCTCCTTGTCAATCAGTGTGGGGGGCGAATCATCAGGTCAGCTGGGGGAGGGGCTTGGGAGAACAGGAGGGTGGGGGGCTTGCACGTTGAAGGAGCCGGGTTGGGGGTTTCCCTGGTAACCGGTTGTTGTTTGTGTGGATTGTTGCCGTTGGTTATGGGTTTCAGTGACCTGCAGTCGGTTGCACCAGCAGAACGTAAAGCCGATCATAAGTTCGGGTGTAAAGTCCGCCTTAACCCTACGCTCGACGTAGCTAGTGTCAAACTAAAGATGTTCTAAATTTTGGTTGCACCACCATAACTTAAGTTGTAACGTTACTAGTAGTGCATTAAAGTTCCTTCAAATACTTATGACTGGACATCGTTATGTCACCGGCGAGGTCATTACAGTATTAAATATGCAAATTTGATCTGACCTTACTTGAAAGTATTACCCGACACAGTGGCGGGTGAAGTGACACAATTCACCCGCCACCAAACAAATCCACGGGCAAATGGCGTGTGGCGGGTGTTAATTTCCATCCCTGCTACCCAGACTGAGGGGGGTGGACCGGGAGGGGGAGGGGGGCACCAGAGTGAGGGGGGTGGGCCGGGAGGGGGAGGGGGGACCCAGAGTGAGGGGGACAGAGATCCTGTCCTCCGTCTGTCCTGAAGAGGACAGTCTGAGTGTCCTCAGGATGTTGTGGGAGTGAGACAGATCCATTATGTGGGACTTGAGGGGGACCCAGACTCTGGTCACCATCATGATCATCCATAGGGGCAGCAGGGATAGTTGTGGGATGATCTTGTTGGTCCCTGGTTAGTGCAGGAGAGTAAATCCCTGGAAGAGAAGGCAGCAGAGAGTCAGGACATACAGCCAGCAACACTCTCTGAAGACTGAGGCAGCAGGTTACTCTCAGGTGGAGATCAGGGCACCCCTCTACCTGTTAGACAGCAGCCTTGGCTCAACACTATCATTTAGTATAACCATGATACACGTTAATTTAATGTAACCATGAAACATGTTACCGTATTTTCCGGACTATAAGTCGCGTTTTTTTTGTAGTTTGGCTTGCCCTGCGACTTATATTTCGAAGCGACTTATATGCCAAAATTGTGCGTACATAATCTTCGGCCGCAAGATGGCACCGTCATTCATTAGGCCTACAACTGAACGCTGCAAGCCTACTGCACCACCGAATAAATTATATTCTCGTCGTCATCGTCCTCAATGTCCTCCGGTTCAACCAAAGCTACCCCAGCCTTAGCTGCAATGTTGTGCAACATAGCTGTCACACATATCACAGCGCATGACTTGGCCGGCGAAAACTGGAGCCCTCCGCTGGACTTGTGAAGGCATCTAAAGCGCAACTTCCACCTCCCGATCGTGCGCTCAGGTTTAGGACCGCGGCGCATACGCGTCCGGTGGAATCCCGGTGTCACTGAATTCGGTATACTCTCAGAACTACGAGTGGGACCGACACACCTATATTGCTATTGCAATTTTATTCAGTCTTTCCAGACTAAACGTTCTTGTTTAAATGTTTAAAAATAAATGCGACTTATACAACGATGCGACGTATATATGTTTTTTTCCTCGTCATGGAGCATTTTTTGACTGATGCGACTAATACTCGGGAGCGACGTATAGTCCGGAAAATACGGTAATTTAATGTAACCATGAAACATGTTAATTTAATGTAACATGATGCATGTTAGTTTAATGTATCACTTACCTCTTTTATTCTTCCTGTGAATAATGGCTTTGATTATCAAAGCCATTAAAGCAATTACCAGCAGGACTCCTGGTATTATTCCTGCCACAGGTTCTCCACATTCTGAATCAGTTGAATCAGTTCCTGAATTCAGTCCCACAGATTCCCATCTGAAATGAGAAGGACCAGACAACAGGTTTAGTTTCAGGGTGTGTAGTGTATATCCTATCCTGGGGGGAGGATAGTAGACTGGGTGTTTGACTCCTGGTCCAAAGGTACTGGGTTCGATCCCCAATGTCCATATGATCTATCAGTAGGCCTTCTTGAGCGATGGCGTTTTTCCACTATACTCTACTGGCTCGGCCCGGTTCGGCTGGGTTCCATGTCCGTTACAACCGGGCTTCTCGCTTGGAGGCGTGTCTGTCAGTGATGACGCACTTGTCTTGAGTCAATGACGCAACAACACTCACACTAGTCTTGCTATTTACTTTTATATTATAATAGCCTACCATATATTCGGATTGATTAGTTTAAAATGCATTTAATATAGTCGGGATGTTTCAGACGAATGGCGACACACACAATGATATTTACGTTTTACATTTAGGGCATTTAGCAGACGCTTTTATCCAAGGCGACTTACAATAAGTACATTTGTCACAAGAAGTGCAACAATATATCGCTGTCGGTACAGTAAGGATGTTCATAGAACCAAGTGCAAGTACAACAATCGCTAGGCTCACCAATTCCCTGTGTTACAGCAATGATAGCAGCTACTGCAGTTGCTACACAGTTAAGTACTATAATACAATACAACACAATACAATACACAATGGTGGCCAGAAGGGGGAGGGTGGCTACGCAGAGTCGAGGTGGACACTTGACTCGATGATGATATCAACGATTATGAATTCAGTTGGACGTTCAATATTCCCCCTCTATGCTCCCTAATCTCAATGGCTCACTGAGAGATGATTCATCTCATCTAGGGCGCAATCACACTTGGGTAGTGGTGTTGCTTCTCTGTCTCCACAGAGACAACGCAGCGATATGATCATGACATGAGCAGTTTACTCTTTACTTGAGAGAAAGTGAAATCCGCGAGCTGCTGATCATGTGAGGGAAGGTGATGCAGTCGTATCAAACAAAGACGTTGAAAGATGGTGCGATCTACGAGAGAGACGCAGAGGAACGAGGCTTTTGTCGGGATAAAAAACAAGTGGTCAGCAAAGTAAAGAATATGTTGGCGTTTTTGTACTTGTAAATAGTAAGTCGCGTTTGTAGCCTACACTCAGACTTGAACTTATTCTTGCATGCGGGTGTCTTCATTCATAAAAGAATAAAAACATTCAGGAGTGTGCAAAACATTCTAAAGAGGTCTAGACTGGGCTCAGCCCCGCCTTCTCCAGTGAACCTAGAAAGCCCGCGCCGTGACGAACGGGGGATTATTGATCAAAAACTCAACTTTCCTAACGCACCAACGTGGACCGCTTGCCGTCATGTTTATTGTGTTACGCCCCGTGCCCACTACCTCCGTCAGTTGTCCGTTGCCCATTGACTTTGAATGGGGACGGACGCGCAATGCATTGTGGATCCGTCCGTTCAGTTGGAGCGTTCGCCACCGTCAGAAAGTTGAAAAATGTTCAACTTTTTCGGCAGCGACGGTTCCGTCATCCAATCAGATCGCGTATGCAAATTTAAGCACTGTGACGCGACTCGGGCTCTGACGATACTGGAAAGCGGGAAAGCGGGTCATCTTGTATCGCAACAAGCAGGAAGTAGCGGGAAGAACCCGGCGAAGCGATTTGATTGGCTGACGGATGCCTCTGCAAAGACTACTCCCCCATCAGTCAGCCACGCCTTCCCACTTCCGTTGACTGACGGAGGTAGTGGGCATGTAGTGTTACGCCCCGTGCCCACTACCTCCGTCAGTCAACGGACGTGGGAAGGCGTGGCTGACTGATGGGGGAGTAGTCTTTGCAGAGGCATCCGTCAGCCAATCAAATCGCTTCGCCGGGTTCTTCCCGCTACTTCCTGCTTGTTGCGATGCAAGATGACCCGCTTTCCCGCTTTCCAGTATCGTCAGAGCCCGAGTCGCGTCACAGTGCTTAAATTTGCAGACGCGATCTGATTGGATGACGGATCCGTCGCTGCCGAAAAAGTTTAACATTTTTCAACTTCTTGACTGAGCCGAAGGCTCCAACGGAACGGACGGATCCACAATGCATTGCACGTTCGTCCCCATTCAATGTCAATGGGGATCAGTCAACGGACGGAGGTAGTGGGCACGGGGCGTAATGGGGTAGAAGGTCGCATGGACTATACGTCATCCATCTCAGGTTACGTAGACCGTGTGTGTGCGCGTGTCGGCTCATTAGCATCTGTACCGTGGCCTGAGCACACCTCTCCCAAGTTTGCTCAGGCCAAGGAATTGAAGTGGACTTGAGTACGGTTGGCGTGCTCACACTAGCCACACAATCTAGACTTGAGCACGGTACAGGTGTGAAACGGACTTGGGCACGGTACAGATGGCCTAGTGTGAGTGCGCCCTCACTAGGCCATCTGTACCCTAACCCTAACCCTGGATCCGCGGAGCCGTCGCATTTACAACAGAATGAAACCCAATAAACCACCAATGTGTGCAGGGTCCGGAGGGTAAATTGGGGTTCTAGCTCAAACAGGCAATTTACCTCGGGGAGTGTAAACGCGCGGACCGTACCGCGAAAAAAGGCGTGCATAAAGCGTCCTATTTGGCATTGTAAAAACGCTCAGTGAGAGAGGGCTGTTCCAAATAAGCCACAAAGTCAGTAAAGTGTCCACTGTGTTCTCTGTGTTGTTCTACTAAACAGCGGACGCTTGGTGATGACGTATTACGACGTGATGACGTACAAGAGGCCACCGTACTCCGGCCCAGTTGAGATTGCCTAGTGTGAGCACAGGCCAGCTCACAGCGCTGGTCGTCTCAAGTGAACACGCCTTCACACTTTTACAATAAATATTCAAACAATACTTTTATACCGTCCACCCCTAATGTATTGATAAATAAACTATAATATTCACTTACTTTGTGTGGTTCTGACAAGACGTTGATGTGCCATTTGAGAATGTTCCATCAGTACAGTGAAGGCACTCTGTGTCTTTATCTGCTGTTCCTGTATGAATATAAAGATGTTTTATTAGAACCCGATCATTCTCAGATGTGGTGTGACCATTACATTCGTTTAAAACATTAAGTCAAATATTGCAACTACCTTCACCAAAAAATTTTTGCGCAAGCTCCGGGGAAGAAGAAAACAGAGAAATGTAATTCAAAGGTGTTTCTATCATTCGACTCATTGCCAGACTGTTGTATTTGATCAGGGAATAACTTGGACACCAATACATTAAATGTTAAAAGCTGGATGGCCCCTTATAGGGCTGAATAGAATCAGGAGGTGTTAAAACTATACTTTAAAGTTCAGGTCTCTTGTTAAATTGGGGTCTAACCCTCAAGAAGATGCCCTGAATAAATTAAAGGTTAAATAAAAAAGGCAGTTAAATGAAAGTTGATGTGCAGTATATATAGAACACCAACCTCTTTGACCGATGTATTGACCAGGACTGCAAACCGTGTGTCTCTGAGCGGTCCTACATCCACCTCCGTTAGAGTCACTACAGAAGAATCCATCCAGGACCTCACACACAGCATCTGATGTTGATGAACACGACTTCTTCACCTTCAGACCGAGACCTGTCAATCACAACAGTTACAGAGGAACCTGAGACAACCTGAGAGTACACAACTTCTGATATAAACATGAACAACACAACTTCTGATATAAACATGAACAACACAACTTCTGATATAAACATGAACAACACAACTTCTGATATAAACATGAACAACACAACTTCTGATATAAACATGAACAACACAACTTTTCTATGAACATGAACAACACAACTTCTGATATAAACATGAACAACACAAAGTCCACATCAACACAACATATGTGGGTTGCATGGGGGGCCTTTCCATTAAATAACAGATGTACCTGCGTCACACTTTGTACAGGTAGAGCATTCCTTCTTCAAATCAAGGCCTTCTTTGAAAGTACCACCGGAGCACCTTGAGCACTTTGTAATGCTGCTCTCTGTGCAGTCCTTTACAAAATACGATCCTGTTGAAAAGAAAAGGTGGAATATGTCGTTTTGATACACACTAATTAATTTGTATTTCTTCAATCTGATGCATATTTTTTCATATATTTAACAACAGTTTAGAAATGTGGTTCTTACCAGGATGGCATAAAGGGCAACATTCAAATCCGACTCTGTATTCATCCCGGGGACAAGGTCCGAACGTAATAGCAGGATAGCCAGAATTATAAGAGACAGCTAAACTTATCATGACCATGAAGATCCACATGATGCGAATTTTGACTTGGTCTCTTCAAATTCCGAAATATCTGGGGAGAGATCAAAGAGAAATAAATACAACAGTTAATAAAGAAAAGAAAAGTAATAATTTGCTTTAAAAACATATTGCTCCATAAGCTCTGACAACGGCTGATATATTTAGAAATCAGGGCAACTCTGACTTTACACAATTATCTAAAATGATACAGTAAAAATGCTTGAGTGTATGGTCCGAGTTTCCAGAGTTTCCATTTTTTTTTAATTACTATTTCTTGGGTTATTGGTAGTGGTGCCACGATGATGCCTCATGAAACGTCAAAGCCTCGCAGCCAGATGAACCACCAAAGTGGTTCGACCTCGAAGCTTCAAATGAGTACGCTATAGGACACCCAGTGGTGAATGAAATTATGATGAAAGAAGGAGTTTCCTGTGATGATGTGATGTTTGCTTCGTACAACATCAAAACGTTTAAGAATTAAAGTCATTTCAGTGATACGTGTGCCGTTCATAAATATCTCCCGAGTTCATGGTCGAAAAACAAATCATTTGACCTAGATTTTAAGTCATCCCGGGAAAAATAGAATGTCTTGAAATACAGTATCCTACTAATAATTGTAATAATAGAACTGCATGATGACTGAGAATGAGTGTCATTAATTACATAGCCATTAAAGTGATATTGGAACTGGGTAGTGTCTTCTTTTTGTAAAAATGTGCCAATTGTGAACCATATCGCGGAATCGCGGAACAGCCCGAGATGAAGCCTCGAACGTCACACGCTACGTCATTACGCTACGTCATACGGAGCTTCGCTGGGGGAGGAGTCGACTGAGGTAGTCGACACACGCCCCGATGCCTCGACGCAAACCATAACATCATTAACCATGATTCAGATATTGGATCGTTGTGTCAAGAGCATTTACAAAGAAAATAAAACTTCTCTCAGAGGGCTCGAGAGCCGCTGTTTTCTCTCTTTTGACAGCCTATCAGGCGGTCCCTTACGTGCCAGTGCACGGAGGTGTAGCCCCGTCTGGTAAAGACCGGAGAGGGGGGCACGGAGGTGTGGCCCCGTCTGGTTAAAACCGGTCCCTTTGCGGTACCCGGACTTGGTGACCACGCTCGGTGTTCTGCCAATTTAAGCTACTTATCAAAATGTGCTGCCTACAGTGCCTAGTCCTAGGTCCTGCGCCTGCCGACGTAGTGGACGACGCATCGTCTGATAGAGGACACTGGTCTGCAGATCCAATACGCTACCAAACACATACGAGAGCCCTTTTTGACAGGGTCGTTGTTGTATACACTGTTCTGCCAGTTCCGCTACCCGATCGGAAAGTGCTCGCTTGTGTTTGGTTTTGATCAACAGACCAGGGTCCTCATCAGACGAGGCTCCACTGTCAGCATGCGCGG
Source organism: Gadus morhua (assembly GCF_902167405.1). Taxonomy (NCBI): domain Eukaryota; kingdom Metazoa; phylum Chordata; class Actinopteri; order Gadiformes; family Gadidae; genus Gadus; species Gadus morhua. Next base: position 28,973,701 of record NC_044048.1, read on the forward strand.
AACCACGAAGCAGCGCATTTGGATACGGAGCAGAACCCCGGGATTGCCACAATATGTGGTTCTCGAATGAAAACAATGTTAGCTAAAGTAAATAGCTTAACTATATTGGTATTTGGTTGGTATTGACAAAAGGTACAATATAGTGTAAATAACGTAGAAGTCACGGTCGGAGGAGCTACTGCTGCGGCATCTTCCAACGACGCCCCCCCCCCATCAAGTTAAATCTCTTTAATTATTTCGAAAGAGTACAAAACACATCGAGCAAGCACCTTTCTTAACAGAGTTGTCGACGTTCTTTCGACCTTTACTTTTTTCAATACAGAACTATGCAAAAGCCGGGAAGTAAAGCTAGCTGTACCTACCTCGATGGTTTCTCGACGGTGACCCGCGTATTGTTGTGACAGGAGGATCCAGCCGGTGTTCAAGGAGCGAACTCGAGTAACCCCGCTGCCTAGTGGTTCCGCTTCCGCCCGTGTGCATTCCGCCAGACAGACTACCCCTTTGCGATTGGCTGCCCAAACACTGGTCAAGTTGGGGCGTTGTCATTTTACTTTGGTTTTATGGTGTGTTCCGGATGCCACACTGATGGCTATAATATCAAATGAGGACGGCTTTAGCGAGGAACAAACGCGGTATTTGATCTACCTTATGCGGCAGCAAATCGAGACCGAAGGCCTCCGAAAAACTCTGGCTGGTTTATATTCCTCCGTAAAGTGCTGTACGTAGGCCTACTTGGCAAGGAGAGCCCTCTCCGTAGCTCTACGTGCGCATTCAATATTTTGTAAAGGCCGGTTTAAAGTCCTCCGTAAAGTGCTGTACGTAGACACGGAAAGCCTGTCGGAGACCCTCTCCGTAGCTTACGTGCGCATCCAATATTTTTTAAACTATCCGTCGACGCAACCGAGACGGCAAGGGCTGTGATGGGTCCTCTAACAAAATAATTTCCGGAATCACTTATCCGGTTTGACTTTGGATCAGCAGGCAGGACTACGAGGAGGAGGGCGGCGACTACCTTAGCGAACACCACGCCTCCAACGTGTTCGTCTCCATGCAGATCGCCAAGCCCGCCCCCTCCGTCCCCCGCCCCGCCGAACCCGCCGTCTCCGCGCCCACGTCCGCTGCCGCGGTGGAGGACCGGCCGTCCTCGCCGCCTCCGTTCCCTCCTCTGTGGAGGCTGAGGCTCAGATGGTCACGTCCTAGGACGTTTAAATAGAGCAGATCTATCTGATGGATGTTTAAATAGCTGACGCCATTCATATTGAATTGGTTCTTAATATGTACATTGATATTTTTGTTGGCGTGTTTAATACTTCTTTTTTAATTTGACGGTGCTGAAGTTGGGTGGCTTCACCTCATTCCAAGTCCAGACTCAAGTCACTCCCTGAGGCTCCTTGCTCATGTTCTGGGTAGCAATAGGTTTTGTAGTCAAGGGTAGGCAGTGATCGATTGAATATATATATATCTTTATTTTTTTTTCAAAAAGTAACAATAAAAAATATACAAATATATATATACACATTTATTTAGGATGCTCAAAAGAGAATTTTCATTCAGTACCCTAAACGGTACAGTCTCTTCCCACCAGGGGCGTACTAGGTCCTTGAACAAACCTACATAAGGCAAGGCAACTACATGAGGTCGACTCAAAGTGCTTCACCTAGAAACATCGTCATACAATAAAATCAAATAAAAGAAAATAGATTAAAAAAAGTAAAATCCAGCAGCAGACCTGTAATCTGACTGGGAGGGGAGACCCAGGCTGATAGATAAAACTGGATGAATCACCTGGAGGCCTGCAGTCGGTTGCACCAGCAGAACGTAAATCCGATCCTAAGTTCGGGTGTAAAGTCTGCCTTAACCCTACGTTCGATGTAGCTAGTGTCAAACTAAAGATGTTCTAAATTTTGGTTGCACCACCGTAACTTAAGTTGTAACGTTACTAGTAGTGCATTAAAGTTCCTTCAAATACTTATGACTGGACATCGTTAAGTCACCGGCGAGTTCATTACAGTATTAAACATGCAAATTTGATCAGACTTACTTGAAAGTATTACCCGACACAGTGGCGGGTGAAGTGACACAATTCACCCGCCACCAAACAAATCCACGGGCAAATGGCGTGTGGCGGGAGTTCATTTCCATCCCTGCTACCCAGACTGAGGGGGGTGGACTGGGAGGGGGAGGGGGGCACCAGAGTGAGGGGGGTGGACCGGGAGGGAGAGGGGGGACCCAGAGTGAGGGGGACAGAGAAGCTGTCCTCCGTCTGTCCTGAAGAGGACAGTCTGATTGACCTCAGGATGTTGTGGGAGCAACACAGATCCATTATGTGGGGCTTGAGGGGGACCCAGACTCTGGTCACCATCATGATCATCCATAGCGGCAGCAGGGGTAGTTGTGGGATGTTCTTGTTGGTCCCTGGTTGGTGCAGGAGTGTAAATCCCTGGAAGAGAAGGCAGCAGAGAGTCAGGACATACAGCCAGCAACACTCTCTAAGGCTGAGGCAGCAGGTTACTCTCAGGTGGAGATCAGGGCACCCCTCTACCTGTTAGACAGCAGCCTTGGCTCAACTCCTGGCTCAGGGTCTCCATCTAAATAAAAAATGATCAAATAATTTACACGGTGCAAGTAATAAATATCTCTCAGTACAAGTTCACACATATTGTTGTATTCTGCGTCAACCCAGTAATAACACATACCTTTGATGTCAATCTCCATTCTATATAGTGAAACAAAACAGTCACATGTCAGGACAGCAGTCACTATCGTTTAGTATAACCATGAAACATGTTAATTTAATGTAACCATGATACACGTTAGTTTAATGTAACCATGATGCATGTTAGTTTAATGTAACCATGATACAGGTTAGTTTAATGTAACCATGACATATGTTAGTTTAATGTAACCATGACACACGTTAGTTTAATGTAACATGATGCATGTTAGTTTAATGCATCACTTACCTCTTATTTTCTTTCTGTGAATAATGGCTATGATTATCAAAGCCATTACCAGTATGACTCCTGGTATTACTATTCCTGCCACATGTCCTCTCTCTAGTCCTCTATGTTGACCATGTTCTCCACATTCAGAATCAGTTGAATCAGTTCCTGGTTTCATCAGATTCAGTCCCACAGATTCACAACTGAAATGAGAAGGACCAGACAACAGGTTTAGGGGGTTTGTCTCCTGGTCCAAAGGTACTGGGATCGATTCCCAATGTCCACATGATCCATCAGTGGGCCTTCAGCTAGGTTCTTGAGCGATGGCGTTATTCCACTATACTCTACTGGCTCGGCCCGGTTCGGCTGGTTTGCATGTCCGTTACAACCGGGCTTCTCGCTTGGAGGTGTGTCTGTCAGTGATGACGCTCTTGTCTTGAGTCAATGACGCAACAACACTCACACTAGTCTTGCCTTTTACTTTTATATTATAGACTACCATATATTCGGACTGATTAGTTTAAAATGCACTTAATATAGTCGGGATGTTTCAGACGAATGGCGACCCACACAATGATATTTACATTTACATTTAGGGCATTTAGCAGACGCTTTTATCCAAAGCGACTTACAGTAAGTACATTTGTCATAAGAAGTGCAACAATATATCGCTGTCGGTACAGTAAGGATGTTCATAGAACCAAGTGCAAGTACAACAATTGCTAGGCTCACCAATTCCCCGTGTTACAGCAATGATAGCAGCTACTGCAGTTGCTACACAGTTAAGTACTATAATACAATACAACACAATACAATACAATACAATACAATGTACAATGGTGGCCAGAAGGGGGAGGGTGGCTATGCAGAGTCGAGGTGGACACTTGACTCGTTGATGATATCAACGATTATGAATTCAGTTGGACGTTCAATATTCCCCCTCTATGCTTCCTGATCTCAATGGCTCACTGAGAACTGATTCATCTCATCTAGGGCGCAATCACACTTGGGTAGTGGTGTTGCTTCTCTGTCTCCACAGAGACAACGCAGCGATATGATCATGAGCAGTTTACTTTTTACTTGAGAAATGAAATCCGCCAGCTGCTAATCATGTGAGAGAAGGTGATGCAGTCGTATTAAACAAAGACGTTAAGATGGTGCGATCTACGAGAGAGACGCAGAGGAACGAGGCTTTTGTCGGGATAAAAAGCAAGTTGTCAGCAAAGTAAGGAATATGTTGGCGTTTTTGTACTTGTAAATAGTAAGTCGCGTTTGTAGCCTACACTCAGACGTGAACTTATTCTTGCATGCAGGTGTCTTCAATCATAAAAAAATAAAAACATTCAGGAGTGTGCAAAATATTCTCAAGAGGTCTAGACTGGGCTCAGCCCCGCCTTCTCCAGTGAACCTAGAAAGCCCACGCCGTGACGAACGGGGGATTATTGATCAAAAACTCAACTTTCCTTCAATTCCTTGGCCTGTGCTCAGGCCAAGGAATTGAAGTGGACTTGAGTACGGTTGGCGTGCTCACACTAGCCACACAATCTAGACTTGAGCACGGTACAGGTGTGAGACGGACTTGGGAACGGTACAGATGGCCTAGTGTGAGTGCGCCCTCACTAGGCCATCTGTACCCTAACCCTAACCCTGGAACCGCGGAGCCGTCGCATTTACAACAGAATGAAACCCAATAAACCACCAATGTGTGCAGGGTCCGGAGGGTAAATTGGGGTTCTAGCTCAAACAGGCAATTTACCTCGGGGAGTGTAAACGCGCGGACCGTACCGCGAAAAAAGGCGTGCATAAAGCGTCCTATTTGGCATTGTAAAAACGCTCAGTGAGAGAGGGCTGTTCCAAATAAGCCACAAAGTCAGTAAAGTGTCCTCTGTGTTGTTCTACTAAACAGCGGACGCTTGGTGGTGACGCATTACGACGTGATGACGTACAAGAGGCCACCGTACTCCGGCCCAGTTGAGATTGCCTAGTGTGAGCACAGGCCAGCTCACAGCGCTGGTCGTCTCAAGTGAAGACGCCTTCACACTTATTCAATAAATATTCAAACAATACTTGTATACCGTCCACCCCTAATGTATTGATAAATAAACTATAATATTCACTTACTTTGTGTGGTTCTGACAAGACGTTGATGTGCCATCTGAGAATGTTCCATCAGTACAGTGAAGGCACTCCGTGTCTTTATCTGCTGTTCCTGTATGAATATAAAGATGTTTTATTAGAACACCATCATTCTCAAATGTGGTGTGCCCATTAAATTCGTTTAAAACATTAAGTCAAATATTGCAACTACCTTCACCAAAATTGTTTTGCGCAAGCTCCGGGGAAGAAGAAAACAGAGAATTGTAATTCAAAGGTGTTTCTATCATTCGACTCATTGCCAGACTGTTGTATTTGATCATGGATTAACTTGGACACCAATACATTAAATGTTAAGAGGCTGGGCTGAATAGAATCAGGAGATGTTTAAAGCTATACTTTAAAGTTCAGGTCTCTTGTTGAATTGGTGTCTAAACATCAAGAAGACGTCCTGAATAAATTAAAGTTTAAATAAAAATGCAGATAAATAAAAGTTGATGTGCAGTATATATAAACCACTGACCTCTTTGACCGATGTATTGACCAGGACTGCAAACCGTGTGTCTCTGAGCGGCCCTACATCCACCTCCGTTAGAGTCACTACAGAAGAATCCATCCAGGACCTCACACACAGCATCTGATGTTGATGAACACGACTTCTTCACCTTCAGACCGAGACCTGTCAATCAGTTACAGAGTTACAGTTAGGAACCTGAGACAACCTGAGAGTGCACAACTTCTGATATAAACATGAACAACACAACTTCTGATATAAACATGAACAACACAACTTCTGATATAAACATGAACAACACAACTTCTGATATAAACATGAACAACACAACTTCTGATATAAACATGAACAACACAACTTCTGATATAAACATGAACAACACAACTTCTGATATAAACAACAGAACATCTGACATAAACAAAAACAACACAGCGTCCTCATCAACACAACATATGGGGGTTGCATGGGGGGCATTTCAATTAAATAACAGATGTACCTGCGTCACACTTTGTACAGGTAGAGCATTGCTTCAGTTCATTATAGCCTGCTTGGAAAGTACCACCGGGGCACCTTGAGCACTTTGTAATCCTTTTCTCTAACTCTGAGCAGTCCTTTACAACATGCCATCCTGTTGAAAAGAAAAGGTGGAATATGTAATTTAGTTTTGATTCATCCTAATTCATTTGTATTTCTTCAATCAGATATTTTTTTCATTCATACATTTAACAACAGTTCATAAATGTGGTTCCTACCAGCAGGGCATGAAGGGCAACATTCTAATCCCCGTCTATATTCATTCGGGGGACAAGTTGCTGATACCATAGCAGACTGGCCAACTAATGTTGCTACTGATAATCCGAAACATATTGTTAAAATGAGGATCCCCATGCTGTGCAGTTTGACTCGGTCTCTTCAAATTCCGAAATATCTGGGGAGATCAAAAATAAATAAATACAGCAGTTGGAAAAGAAAAGTACTAACTTGCTTTAAAAACACATTGCTTTACACATTGGGTAAAGCATTGGGAAGTAAACCTAGCTGTACCTAACTCGATGGTTCCTCGATGGTTTCTCGACGGTGATCCGCGTATTGTGACAGGATCCAGCCGGTGTTCCAGGAGCGAACTGCGTTGCCTTTGCTTTATATAGGGTCGATATGGTTCCGCCGATGTTCCATGACACATGGCAGAGCCCGTCTACGAAGAGCCTGGGCACTCCCTATACGCCCCATTGTACCGATTTTGGTTGTAGTTCCATGAGACACCTACTGGGGGTGATCGCGGGCGAGTCCAGATTGAATGGGAGTCTATGGGGCTAAACGGCTAATTATGCCTCTTTCACCTGCTTGTCGTTGAAATATCGCAAATTTTATTGTAGATTCCGCAAGTTCAATATAGATTATGGTTCAAAAGTCAAATGAGTGAGTACTTATGTCCTTTCGATTTCTTACAGTTTGGGCCGTTGTTGGCCATAGACGCTAGCATTCTACTAATGAATGCTGATTGGTCAGGGACGGACTTGCGACTGATTACGACCAGAGACCCCTCTTACGGCATCTGAAGCTGAAGAGCAATCAGAAACGTGTTAACTCAATTTTTAAGTACTGTATTTATATTTTCCTGCAGGTCCTTTTATTTTTTAGATAGTATGTATGGTGAAAGTACATGGGCATAAATGGAATTTCTTCCATTTCTTGTGTTCAATGTTCAATGTGTTATATACATGGTAGGTACGTTATGACCACCTTAAATAATAGTCAATATCCCGCTCAATATAATTTAATCTGTCAGTCTATTTTTCGAAAATAAAGATAGTTTAAAAAAGAAATGCCTCGTAAATATGCAATGATAAACTGCACTTACAGTGGAAACGGATTGTCCGTCTTTTCGTTTACCAAGGACAGAAAAAGGTAACGTTCTTGCTTGCTCCTGTATGAATGGTCCTAGGCTACCTGAGGCTTCACCTAGTAAGGAAAGTTGCGCTGGAGCCCGGGTAATATCGCACATGGCTTATTCAAGTTGCGCGCTAGACATTCTCTAAAGTGTCGAGACTCAAGCACTTAACTTACCTTAACCGATTGTTCCATACAAATGGTTAGTTAACGATTTAACAACTTCAACATCTGCTATTACAGTCGTTATTTTTTTGTAGGACTTAGGCTAATGACCTTGCACAGAGGGAAAACCATCTACACCACTTGTCATTGATTTCTATGCATTCACTGATCCTTACAGATGGGTTTGTTTTAAGCCATTGAATATACCGTAATTGCTCTGCCATGCAACACATTATAAGCTACACATGTTTGTTAAATGAGAAATATGGTCTGGGTCACATTGAAACAGTAACAGTTGTATAACAGTAATTATACAAACATTATACCAACATTGCAACAGGCAAGTTTATTCAAAAATCACACTAACAAGAACACAATAAGAACTAACTAATAAAAAAAAAGATGATTTAACAACACTGAACATACTGAACAGAGGCAGGGGAAAAGGACAGAGGAAGAAGACTTGTCCGTTGTCACAGCATCAAGGTCCGACTGTAGAGATCAAGAAAGTAAGAGGCATGAGGAGAACAACAGAACACTGCTCTCTAGCAGATTGTTTACTGATGTAAACTAAATTGATGCAGTCTTAAAATTATGATTCTAATCCAGGTTTCTATTTTAGGAGAAAGAAATGGCTCATAATCGTTACTAAAAAAAAAAGCTTTATCATCGGCACTAGTGAGGATTAGAAAAAACACTCTCTGTAAGTAACATACATATGTAAAACATTCGCGCATTTCTTTTTTTTTACATTAGCTCACTAAAACTCTGTAACTAGGGCAAAAAAAAAAGCCTTACCTCCAACAGCTGGTGTTATCGTTGCGGGACAAGGGAAGTGCTTTAGAAACTGCCGTAAAGCAGTACCTCTGACAGTATTACAGTGTGTGACGTCATCGCATGTTTTTAACGCCTTTTTAGAACAGATACGTGACCTTAAAAAATGCAATATTCAGCTGAGTTTATTATCTTAGCCCCACCCTTTGATAGCAACTTTAAAATTACTTGACAAAAAATTACATCGTGAGAAAAGTGGATTCTGAGGATAAAACCCCGTTGGCTCCCATTCATTCTGGACTCGCCTACGAGCGCCCCGCGTGGTCAAAGATTATTACGGCAACCAGTCCAGAAACCCGGAAATAACCCGCGAGTGCCAGTTCTCCTCATATTAGACATTCTCTGCACATGGGCCGTTTCTCAATTTGCGTCGGCCTACTTGTGCGCATAGTCAAGATATATAAATATAGAATATCCGTCGACGCAACGGAGACGGCAAAGGCTGTGATGGGTCCTCTAACAAAATAATTTCCGGAATCACTTATCCGGTTTGACTTTGACCCAGATAACTCAGTTCTCTGGGTCAAAGTCAAACCGGATAAGTGATTCCGGAAATGATTTTGTTCAAACCAAGTGGGAAGTGCGACGAACTAAAGAAAAAATACCCATGTTTTCGCCCCCCCCCCCCCCCCCCCCCCGCGACGAAGTGTCCTCTTTTTCACAAACTCAAATCTGGTCACCCTACGAATATCCGTCGAATATCCAACTTCAAACCAAGTGGGAAGTGCGACCACAGAAAGAGGAAGTTACCACAGTATTACTGTGGTAACTTCCTCTTTCGTAAATTACATTTACGTTTAGGCATGGCTGCAGATAGTGGCGATCCTAGGTCCAATTGCGCCCCGGGCAAGATTGTTGACGGGGGGGGGGGGGACGGGGGGGGGGGGGAGGTTTGTATCGTGAGCCTACGTACTTCAGTGGGGGTTTCATTCCGTCTATACACGGCACCTTCTCAACGAGCACATGAGATCGGTCGCCCAATGACAGACTCTCTCTACAGTCAGCTCGCGCAAGAAGGTGGAACGTAAGGGAGATACCATTTACAGAACTTGGAAGGCCGTAATAACCATAGACATATACAATGGTAATAACTAGTAGGTTATGTGAAAGACCCAGAAACACAAATATGCGACGAGGCAAAAAAAAATAAAAACATAATAACAATAATATATATTTTTTTTTTTTTTGGCGACGAGGCAAAATACCGGACGTTTTTGGAATCCCTGCCGGACGCATTTTTTAGGTCTCGAAAAGAGGACATGTCCGGGAAAAAGAGGACGTCTGGTCACCCTAGATATTCGGCCATTCATTTCCTATGGAAAATTACTTTTTGCTCAATAGCTTCCGAGTTATAGGACCCAGAGGCCCCAGACCAATTTAGACCTGTTCTACTATGTGGTACTAACAACACACACCTCACTAAAAATTAATATTTTGCTCCTCCTATTTTATTTAAATATTTTAAGAATCCCATTCATTTCCTATGGAAGGCGGCTTTTTGCTCAATAGCTTCCGAGTTATGGGACCCAGAGGCCCCAGACCAATTTAGACCTGTTCTACTATGTGGTACTAACAACACACACCTCACTAAAAATTAATATTTTGCTCCTCCTATTTTATTTAAATATTTTAAGAATCCCATTCATTTCCTATGGAAGACGGCTTTTTGCTCAATAGCTTCCGAGTTATGGGACCCAGAGGCCCCAGACCAATTTAGACCTGTCCTACTATGTGGTACTAACAACACACACCTCACTAAAAATTAATATTCTGCACCTCCTATTTTATTTAAATATTTTAAGAATCCCATTCATTTCCTATAGACGGCTTTTTGCTCAATAGCTTCCGAGTTATGGGACCCAGAGGCCCGAGACCAATTTAGACCTGTTCTACTATGTGGTACTAACAACACACACCTCACTAAAAATTAATACTTTGCTCCTCCTATTTTATTTAAATATTTTAAGAATCCCATTCATTTCCTATGGGAAATTGCATTTTGCTCAATAGCTTCCGAGTTATAGGACCCAGAGGCCCCAGACCAATGTTGACCTGTCCTACTATGTGGTACTAACAACACACACCTCATGGCACTGTTGAGCAAAAAGCAATTTCCCATAGGAAATTAATGGGATTCTTAAAATATTTAAATAAAATAGGAGGAGCAAAATATTAATTTTTAGTGAGGTGTGTGTTGTTAGTACCACATAGTAGAACAGGTCTAAATTGGTCTGGGGCCTCTGGGTCCCATAACTCGGAAGCTATTGAGCAAAAAGCCGTCTTCCATAGGAAATGAATGGGATTCTTAAAATATTTAAATAAAATAGGAGGAGCAAAATATTAATTTTTAGTGAGGTGTGTGTTGTTAGTACCACATAGTAGAACAGGTCAACATTGGTCTGGGGCCTCTGGGTCCTATAACTCGGAAGCTATTGAGCAAAAAGCAATTTCCCATAGGAAATGAATGGGATTCTTAAAATATTTAAATAAAATAGGAGGAGCAAAATATTATTTTTTAGTGAGGTGTGTGTTGTTAGTACCACATAGTAGAACAGGTCTAAATTGGACTGGGGCCTCTGGGTCCCATAACTCGGAAGCTATTGAGCAAAAAGCCGTCTTCCATAGGAAATGAATGGGATTCTTAAAATATTTAAATAAAATAGGAGGAGCAAAATATTAATTTTTAGTGAGGTGTGTGTTGTTAGTACCACATAGTAGGACAGGTCAACATTGGTCTGGGGCCTCTGGGTCCTATAACTCGGAAGCTATTGAGCAAAATGCAATTTCCCATAGGAAATGAATGGGATTCTTAAAATATTTAAATAAAATAGGAGGAGCAAAATATTAATTTTTAGTGAGGTGTGTGTTGTTAGTACCACATAGTAGAACAGGTCTAAATTGGTCTGGGGCCTCTGGGTCCCATAACTCGGAAGCTATTGAGCAAAAAGCCGCCTTCCATAGGAAATGAATGGGATTCTTAAAATATTTAAATAAAATAGGAGGAGCAAAATATTAATTTTTAGTGAGGTGTGTGTTGTTAGTACCACATAGTAGAACAGGTCAACATTGGTCTGGGGCCTCTGGGTCCTATAACTCGGAAGCTATTGAGCAAAATGCAATTTCCCATAGGAAATGAATGGGATTCTTAAAATATTTAAATAAAATAGGAGGAGCAAAATATTAATTTTCAGTGAGGTGTGTGTTGTTAGTACCACATAGTAGGACAGGTCAACATTGGTCTGGGGCCTCTGGGTCCTATAACTCGGAAGCTATTGAGCAAAAAGTAATTTTCCATAGGAAATGAATGGCCGAATATCCGTCGAATATCCAACTTCAAACTAACTTCACCACGGTGTCGCTCACAAAGTTAAACTTTGTGAGCTTTCTGTTCGCTTTGGTCGCTCAAGTCGCTCATGACGTACAATTAAATTATGCAGACGCATTTAAAGGAACCGAATGCGTTTAGTAAGCCCTACAGACAGCCATATCAAATAGTGAACTCTCCCATACACCTTGGCCATATTGCCGAGACGGTTTTGCTTGTTCGATAAAGTGCTTCGACAACAAGTAGGACAGTGATTCCCCCCAATATAAAAAAAATCCTAAAATGTAGGCTAATTACAACCGAGAACAAAAAACCCTGCGTGCTGTAGTAGTTAAAATATGTTTCACTGATCTGGATCTGCAAATCATGATCTGCACTCATTCGTCGCATTCAAAACAAATAGACATTGGGACACATGGCTCATTTGCATACGTGCACAGGACTGGTTGGCTCCGCAAGGCAAATAATGGAACATATCTATCCATCTATCTAAGCCTTTCTGTCTATCTATCTATCAACGCGTGTCTAGTTTTAATGTGATGTATTGTGTGTATTATCCAGTCAGACTTGTTCTGTGTGGTATTGTAGGCTACTGTCCTGTGTGGGACGAACCACCTAAATGGATTCCCGACGATTTGTGTCGTTTGGTATTAATAAAGACTTGACTATCTATCTATCTAGACCAGGGGTGCCCAACCAGTCGATCGCGGTCTACCAGTAGATCGCCGACAGATCCCAAGTCGATCGCGAGGGGTGAAGAAAAAAAAAAAAAAAAAGATTTTTTTTTTTTAAATTTTTTTTTAATGAAATTAAATTTGCGCGGGACATATACGCGCGGTAGCGCATGTGCTGTTAACAGCAGTTGAAAGCCGTCAACAGTAGTTACACACTCCTAAACGTTGGCATGGCTGAGGGGAAACAAGCTAAGACCTACCATTTTCACCCTGAGTGGGAGGAATTCCCCCCCCCCCCCGTCAACAATTGTTCTCTACCCCCCCCCCCCCCCCCCCCCACCCCGGCTTGAAGGTAGGTTTGCTGGTAGATCTCGGGAGGTTGGCTACTTGAAAAGTAGATCTTGGGTCAAAAAAGGTTGGGCACCCCTGATCTAGACTATTTCATTAAAAATTATTCACCTCAGGCTCCGTGAATAGTGGGGAATATAGGGATAAAAGACAAGAGATATATCCCTTGTCATTTATCCCTCGTCTTGTCGATTAGTTTGTTTATGTGACGATTTCAAATACTTTTTTGGTTTTGTTTAAAGCATGCTACACGCGATTGGTTGGTTAGATTGGTGGCATGTAGAGCAAATTAAAATGATTCCCGCTTAAATACGAACGTTCTAGATGTAGCCTATAAATACTCCCGCTTATCATCACTTGATATCCAAACCACTATGGCGTTTCGATCTCTGAACTGAAAAAGGGTGGGTTCGTAGGCTACAACACCGGGTGCCCAGTTACAGTCGCGATTAATACTTCAGCCGACATTTTGTTCAGTGAGTGAATAAAGGAAGGTAGGAACCAAAGTGCCTGCCGATGTTCCCTGGGATCCACGCAAGCGAAGAGCGTCTACATTCCGATTGGCTGTCAGTGTTTGGTCGCTGAAGCGAATAATAGTCATTTGCATAAAGTTAAAAAGTTTTCAACTTCTTTTTGACGCTCTGGTCGCTCAACTTTGGCCGCTGGTAGCGTTGGTCGCTTTGGTCGCTCTGGTCGCTCTTGCCCATAGAAAGTGAATGACTTCCGGCGATTTGGTCGCTCAATTCGCTTCTGGTGTGGACGGACAGTGGTCTGGTCACATTGGAGGCCCGATATCTCAGTAATGAAAGAGGCTGTAAGAATATGGTGTTTAACACATCTTCAGTTGTAGGACAGTAGCAATAGGTTTTGTAGTTAAGGTTAGGCAGTGATCGTTTGAATAAATATACATCTTTATTTTTTTTCAAAAAGTCTTCAATAATAAAAATAAATATACAAATAAATACACATTTATATAGCATACGAGACTTTTCATTCAGTGCCTTAAAATGTCCTTATTTGCTGTTCCTGTACAAATATTAATGTATGTGGTACAACACAGACACTGAAAGAGATCAGGAAACCGCCAAAGATTGTTATTTAGAACATTAAAAATGTAATCCGAAGCCGAGTTGGTGGACAACAGCCGTTTCACGTAGAAACAGTCATACAATAAAATCAAATTTCAAAAGAAAATATTTTAAAATAAGTAAAATAAAAGGCAAAAGGAAAAAACAAACATCGGATGATCTTCTCAAGAAACAAGAGTCATCAGAAGACTCACCAAAGACTATCACACCCATCTCCTAATACAGCATAGAAGGCAAGGTAATGATTAGAATGGTAATGATATAGTATCGAACGTTCAACACCCGGCCTTACTCAGACTTATTAAGAACATAGGGGTGAACACATTGGAGAACCACCTACAGAACAGTGGGTCTGGTGCTCCCTCAATGGACTGGACCCATCTCAATGGTACTGTGTTGTATTAATACGTCTTGTCTGCTGTAGCCGCGTTTACATGGACACATCTATGCCGCATAGATTTCTATGCGGCATAGAAAATGGTCATGTATACGCCTCATTCGGAATACAATAGGCTCTAAACACTAGAACCCGGAAGTCAACTGACGGTGTCGGCATTCTAGTTTCCGGTCTACTCAGTGGCGATTTTAGCCTGACATTTCTGGTGGGTCAAATTTATAATACGTCACAAAAATAGAGGTAGCTGATTATTATAACAGTAGGCCTACGTATATAGACCAGTCAGGTATACTATGGGCTGCATTTTGAGTGCCAGCAGGGAGCAGACATCCTATTTCAAATACATTTCACATGCTTTAGCGCTCAGTACGACACAAAGATGTTGCCTATAATAATAATAATAATATTGCATTATATTTTAAACGCACTATTCGTTCCAAAGAATCTCAGAGCGCCAACATGGTACGCACTATAATATAGCATTAAAGTAAAACAATTAGACAGACACATAGCTTCAATAACTTCCGTCCCAATAGTCCCAATTACATGGCGCAATTGATATGAGCGTTGCTACTTTCATGCTTTACCGTTCTTTCCGCCAGATGCTTCAGGTCTTTAAGCCATCAGTGGTCCAAACTGAGTCTGCGTTAGTGGTATTTCCAAAAAGAAGGCATGGAAAGCAAAACAGTGCTCTTTTTGTTGTGCTCGCAGTTAGCAATGTCTTTCTTTCAAACCAATCCATCTTGAAATTTCGGTTCGTTTTCTCACCAGGCTGGTTCAGAATGAAGTCGTCTGGTCTGTGTGGTCCCAAACGTTTTATTTCTAATTTTTCTTCCTGCGGCAATGTGCTGAATAGGCTCTGTGCACTAGAACCCGGAAGTCAACTGACGGTGTCGGCATTCTAGTTTCCGGTCTACTTATTGACCCAGTCCATAGCGTGAACATGTCTGGCTTTTCTAGATGTCTCCAAGACCTACCGACAATAAATGTTAACGATGTTCACCGCATTGTTGGTGCTAGTTCCCTTGCCCCTACAAGCAAGCGGGAAAAAGGATTTAAGCTCTATATTTCGAGTTATTTGCGTAACTTTGAGGGTAGGTGACAGACTACCGGCTTTTTAGTGAACATTTGTTAGCGACAACATCTTTTTCTGTATTTAAAACACTTAACTGTCCGTTGTTGTACTAACTGTACCAACGTGTGTCCATTTTTTAGTGTCTAGCAAAGATAAGGGAACATCGGAGGTGATTATCAGAGCATTGTGCCACAGGTCCATGAAGAAATCAGAGAAGCCTCACAGCTTGAGTGTATGTTAAAGCTAGCGATAAACCAACCGTTATAAACAAACCGTTATACGCCTTTTCTTTTATAACAGTGTCCGTGGGGGGATTTAGCTGAGGTCATGTTTAATCAAATAATCAATACAAACATGTATAATTAAAAAAACAGCACAAATGTACACACAAGCGCACTTTCCTCGTCAGCCACCACAACACGCAGAAAGCTCCAGCCGAGAGCGCCCACCACGGCCCCAACACAGTGCAAGCACGCGAGCCGCACACAGACACAAACACACCAGCTTCACATTGCCTCAAACTCCACAAATGTCTCTTTTTGTATAGCACTGTAGTGCTCACGGTCAACACACACTGTACTAGTAGCACTGTACTCATGGTCTAAGACCATCGGAACGGGTAGCTCAGGCTCTTCGGGGTCGGAGCAAGGCTCGGGACTCGCCGGTCTCTCTCTTCGCTCCCACACACCAGCCCGTGTTACCGGCTGGAAGCTGAGCACAACGGTACACAGCAGTGTTGGTTTGATCCGCCTTCATTCCGTTGAATCTTGTGAAGTCTTCTAACATTAAATGAGGATCGCCAAGCCCGCCCCCTCCGTCCCCCGCCCCGCCGAACCCGCCGTCGCCATGGCGACCGGGGACACGCCCACGGCCGCTGCTGGGGTGGCGCCGGGAGGACCGGCCGTCCCCGCCGCCTCCGTTCCCGCCTCTGTGGAGGCGGAGGCTCAGATGGTCACGTCCTAGGACGACTAAATAGAGCAGATCTATGTGATGGACGTCTAAATAGTGCAGATCTATGAGATGGACGTTTAAATAGAGCAGATCTATGTGATGGGGACGTCTAAATAGAGCAGATCTGTGTGATGGACGTCTAAATAGAGCAGATCTATGAGATGGACGATTCAATAGAGCAGATCTATGTGATGGACGATTCAATAGAGCAGATCTATGTGATGGACGTTTACATAGAGCAGATCTATGTGATGGTGGGGACTTCATAGGACGTTTAAATAGCTGACGCCATTCATATTGAATTGGTTCTTAATATGTACATTGATATTTTTGTTGGTGTGTTTTATACTTCTTTTTTAATTTGACGGTGCTGAAGCTGGGTGGCTTCACGTCATTCAAGGCCAGACTCAAGTCACTCCCTGAGTCTCCTTGCTCGGGCTCTGAGCTATGTTCTTAGTGTGTGGTCACATTGGAGGCCCAATATCTCAGTAATGAAAGAGGCTGTAAGAATATGGTGTTTAACACATCTTCAGTTGTAGGACAGTAGCAATAGGTTTTGTAGTTAAGGTTCGGCAGTGATCGATTGAATATATATACATCTTTATTTCTTTTCAAAAAATAAAAAATTTGCTGTTCCTGACCAAATATTAATGTATGTGTGACTGACCACCCGCACCCACACCCACACCCACACCCACACCCACACCCACACACACACACAAAGATCAGGAAACCGCCAAAGATTGTAAATTAGAACATTAAAATGTAATGCTGAGTTGGTCGACATCAGATAAGAACTTAATTTCATCCAATGCATGGGAAATTAACTTCTTACAACAGCCCATGGAATCTAAAGTATGCAATAATAAAATGAAAAGTATAAAGAATCCAACAATCATACATCCAAAAGATAATACAATATAAAATATATAAATCTGTGATTACAATGTCATGGCATAAGGGCATAAACTGCACACGCCCATGAGCTACACAATCAATGAGGCCAAGAGGTGCCTCTCTACAGAATAAAAAACACTTTGTCACAAACGTACAGTGGAAAATGCACATTCAATTCAAGTATTGCATTATTCATTTACTTGAAGTGATTCTTTGGCAGCACAATGTTTCGTAACAGATGTGTTATAGTCTTATGACAGATGGTCCTTCGTTCCTTCTTAACGTTCCTTCTAACCGTTTAAAAAGGTTTTTCCAGCATCGGCAAACCGTTTTCATAGTCTCACTGATTTCTCCCATGAGCTCAAAGGCAGTTATCTAACACCGTCCACACGTGGCTTCTACCACCCAACTTCAGTCCTATTCACACATCATATTACTCTGAAGACAACGGTGCAGACTCTTCCCACCAGGGGCGTAATAGGTCCTTGAACAAACCGTACATAAGGCAAGGCAACTACATGAGGCCGACTCAAAGTGCTGCAATCCAGCAGCAGACCTGTAAACTGACTGGGAGGGGAGGGGAGGCCCAGGCTGATAGATAAAACTGGATGAATCACCTGGAGGCCTGGAGGGGTGATTCAGTGGAAGATACAGGATATAATACAAGACAATAAAAATACTAATTAATGCCAAGTAAAACAAAATAGACGCTGAAGTTAGGAAAAACAAACAAATAGGGCAAACCGTATAAATTATAAAGTGGCCAGGTGCCAGTTCGTCACAGTACAGTAAAGGATGTAAATGCAATGTACAAAATCTAAGAAGTGCTTTGAAAGATACATACATCAATCGCTGTTGTACAGCCTAATGGCTGACAGCACAAAGGAGCACCTGGGGAAAATTAATCTCGCTGAAGGTTCTCCCCATCTCAACATAAAGGGGGCGGGAGGGGTTAGGTAAGGGGGGTGGACTGGGAGGTGAAGGGGGGCACCAGACTGAGGGGGGTGGACTTGGAGGTGAAGGGGGCACCAGACTGAGGGGGGTGGACTGGGAGGTGGAGGGGGCGCAGTGTTATGGCGCTTTTCCACTGCAGGGTGCGGTACGGATTGCGTTTCCACCGCCAAAAGTGGGCGTGACCCGGTCTGAGCCGTACTCGTTTTGCCCTCGTGTTCAGTACTCCTCCGTTGGGGTACTGAGACGCCTGAAAGGGTACCGGAAAATTGGTTGATCCGTTGATTGGTCGACAGAACCGTCACGTCCGGGCGACGTGGGGATAAAAACAAACAAACAGTAGCCTCGAGGCATTATTCTTTACAATGAACATGTCGCGTAAAACGCTTGCTTGGGCGAACAAGGAGGTGGAGACGTTCCTCTGCATTCTTGGGGAGGGAGATGTTGTTTACGATGTTTACGTAGCTGCCGCGGCGATCGACATCCGGCCTACCACCAAGGGTACTGTCGGCAGTGGAAACGCAACCTCGGAACTGAGCTGGGCTATACCGCCCCTCCCTACCGGACTGAGGCGAACTGAACCGTACCGCACCCTGCAGTGGAAACGCGGCATTAGGAGAGACTATGGAGATGGACTAGGCGGCTCCATTTTCACTCTTAAAGTGGACAGACGGACCATTTACAGTGATGGTATGTTTGTCAGAAGAAGGTGAAACAATAGGATCGTCCTCCTGATGGACTGAGACCAACACAGATCCATTATGTGAGAGGCTTGAGGGTGGGGCTGGACTCTGGACACCATTGTGATTCTCCATAGTTGTGGTAGGGTCTTGTTGGTCCCCGGTTGGTTCAGGACCGTCAGTGGACCTTAGTGGTGTAGTCACTGGGAGAGAAGGCAGCAGAGAGTCAGGACATACAGCCAGCCTCCACATGCAGCAACACTCACTGAAGACTGAAGCCCAGGGGAGCAGCTCTGCAGCTGGGTACTCTCAGGTGGAGATGAGGACACACACACACACACACACACACACACACACACACACACACACACACACACACACACACACACACACACACACACACACACACGAAACAGAACACCAGAGGAGCAAGCTACTGAATACACTTTTAATCCTTGTATTTTATATTGCATAATGTTTAGACTCTGGTTTAGCCTCTTCACAGAAGAGTGAATAGATATTAATAAAAAAAATAGAGATTACTAAAGTTATCTGTTACTAATTTACAAAATGAAACATGTGGAATATGAACTTACCAGTTATCTCCCTCTCCTCTTCCTGTGTTTCCCTTTTCTATAAAATAAAAAATGTAAATAAAATCGGGTTCACAATAAAATCATCATATAATAACTCCACTACTGCCAGCTAGGGTCACAAAGATTATTGTGTTCTGTATCAAACCAGTAATAACACTTACCTTATCACGTCTTTGATTAGCCTTTTCTATATAGAGAAAAACAATACAGTAACATGTCAGGACAGCAGTCTCTATCATTCAGCATAACCCTGATACACGTTAGTT
The DNA here is from genome assembly GCF_902167405.1 of Gadus morhua. Taxonomy (NCBI): domain Eukaryota; kingdom Metazoa; phylum Chordata; class Actinopteri; order Gadiformes; family Gadidae; genus Gadus; species Gadus morhua. The sequence continues at coordinate 28,993,388 of NC_044048.1, forward strand.
TACTGTAACATGATACATGTTAGTTTAATGTAACATGATACATTTTAGATTGATGCAACACTTACCTCTTTTCTTGTACAGAAAAAGGCCTCCGATTATCAAAGCCATTAAAGCCATTACCAGCATGACTCCTGATATTACTCCTGCCACTAGTCCTGCCTCTGGACCATGTTCTCCACATTCTGAATCAGTTGAATCAGTTCCTGGTCTCATCAGATTCAGTCCCACAGATTCACATCTGAGATGAGAAGGACCAGACAACAGGTTTAGTTTCAGGGTGTGTAGTGTATATCCTATACTGGGGGGAGGATAGTAGACTGGGGGTTTGACTCCTGGTACAAAGGTACTGGGTTCGATCCCCAATGTCCACATGGGCCATCAGTAGGCCTTCAGCTAGGTTCTTGAGCGATGGCGTTTCTCCACTATACTCTACTGGCCCGGCCCGGTTCGGCTGGGTTGCATGTCCGTTACAACCGGGCTACTCGCTTGGAGGCGTGTCTGTCAGTGATGAACACTTGTCTTGAGTCAATGACGCAACAACACTCACACTAGTCTTGCCTTTTACTTTTATATTATAGCCTACCATATATTCTGATGGATTAGTTTAAAATGCATTTAATATAGTCGGGATGTTTCAGACGAATGGCGACCCACACAATGATAAACGATTATGAATTCAGTTGGACGTTCAATATTCCCCCTCTATGTTTCCTAATCTCAATGGCTCCCTGAGAGCCGATTCATCTCATCTAGGGCGCAATCACACTTGGGTAGTGGTGTTAACGTTATATGATCGTTATATGATCATGAGCAGATCGCTATATGATCATGAGCAGTAGACTGCAGCAACCGTACTCAGGCCCAGTTGAGATTGCCTGGTGTGAGCACAGGCCAGCACACAGTGCTGGTCGTCTCAAGTGAAGATGCCTGCATACTTTTTCAATAAGTATTCAATACTTGTATACCGTTTATACCGTCCACCCCTAATGTATTGATAAATAAACTATAATATTCACTTACTTTGTGTGGTTCTGACAAGACGTTGATGTGCCATCTGAGAATGTTCCATCAGTACAGTGAAGGCACTGTGTGTCTTTATCTGCTGTTCCTGTAGGAATATAAAGATGTTTTATTAGAACACGATCATTCTCAAATGTGGTGTGCCCATTAAATTCGTTTAAAACATTAAGTCAAATATTGCAACTACCTTCACCAAAATTGTTTGGCGCAAGCTCCGGGGAAGAAGAAAACAGAGAATTGTAATTCAAAGGTGTTTCTATCATTCGACTCATTGCCAGACTGTTGTATTTGATCATGGAATAACTTGGACACCAATACATTCAATGTTAAGAGGCTGGGCTGAATAGAATCAGGAGGTGTTAAAACTATACTTTAAAGTTCAGGTGTCTTGTTGGTGTCTAACCCTCAAGAAGACGCCCTGAACAAATTAAAGGTTCAATATTAAAGGCAGTTAAATAAAGTTGATGTGCAGTATATATAGAACACCAACCTCTTTGACCGATGTAATGTCCAGGACTGCAGCTCAGACGGTGTCTCTGAGCGGTCCTACATCCACCTCTGTTAGAGTCACTACAGAAGAATCCATCCAGGACCTCACACACAGCATCTGATGTTGATGTACACGACTTCTTCACCTTCAGACCGAGACCTGTCAATCACAACAGTTACAGAGGGACCTGAGACAACCTGAGAGTGCACAACTTCTGATATAAACATGAACAACACAACTTCTGATATAAACATGAGCAACACAACTTCTGATATAAACATGAACAACACAACTTCTGATATAAACATGAACAACACAACTCTGATATAAACATGAACAACACAACGTCCTCATCAACACAACATATGGGGGTTGCATGGGAGGGATCTCCATTAAATAACAGATGTACCTGCGTCACACTTTGTACAGGTAGAGCATTGCTTCTCCTTGTTATTGCCTGCTTGGAAAGTACCATCGGGGCAACTTGAGCATTTTGTAGAGCTTTTGTTTTTCATTGAGCAGTCCTTCACAAAATGCGATCCTGTTGAAAAGAAAAGCTGCATGTAGCTAAGCTTTGATACATACTAATTAATTTGTATTTCTTCAATCAAATATTTGTTTTATTTATATATTTAACAACAGTTCAGAAATTTGGTTCTTACCACTACGGCATAATGGGCAACATTCACTTCCCACTGGGTATTCATCCGGGGGACAACTTCCCAATGCATAGCCAGCTAAACATATTATGAGCATGAGTGTCCCCAAGATGTGCATTTTGACGGCATCTATTACAATTCTGAAATATCTGTGTTAAGAAAAGAAACAAATAAATACAGCAGTTAATAAAGATGCAACGATCGCAATTTTAATACCGTGGTTTTAATCTGCCTGGTGCACTGGTGGGGCCGTGTTTCCATCTGATCTTTAAAACGACATTTGGAAGAGAGACAGCACTGCTGCGAGTGACTCGAGTGGAGTGAGAGGAGGCGGGGCTCTTGGAACTGTATTGCTCAACTCGAGAGCGAGAAGGTGCAGCTGAAACTGGTTATGTGAGATGTCCGTCGCAATCTTCGTCCTCTTTTTCCTGTTTCGTATAGTCAAGCCTTCCTTTCAATTAAAGGCATTACAACATTTGTTATAACTTCAATCCCAAATTGAAATATAAACGAACTAATTTAATCAGATATAACTAGAATATCAGATTAGATTTAAGGACAGAGTTTAGTTTACCTTGCCTTGAAGAACTTGAAGAGTTCAAATTAATTAGAAAAAGTTCTGTCACACACCTCTGATAACCTATCATTGCATTCGCCACCAAGAAGCCCTGTGTGAAATGGTTCTGGAACTGGGCCCGTCGCGAGAAGGCAAGCAAACCAAGCAATTGCTTGGGGCCCCAAATTCCCGGCTCGGAAGTTTTGCTTGGGGTCCCCAAATTCCCTGAAACGGCATTATATGTTCCAGTATTTTTTGAGGGGGTGGCTCAGAATATGGAGATGTGACATACCCTACAGAATTGATAGGACCGCGGTCCTCAAACAAGTTTTCAAGCCTAGTAAAGTTAATGTAATAACTTGTGTTTGATAATATTACTTTTGTTCAGTTCGATCTTTGATTGATGAATTAATATTGGTTTTCTTAACTTGATCAATTAAAGGGATTTACGTTATGGAGCAATTTTCTTAGTTGTTTACATATATTTTCAAATGCATGTACAATGTATGCAATGAATATTTGTACACTTGAAAAAATAATAATTAAACCCAGAGTTATTTAATAACATCTTAAGGAATAGTTAAATTATAAAGTCTTACATTTACAACCGGCCCTCGGGGGAGCTGACTTTTAAGACCGTCTGTTTCGTTCTCTGGTGGCATGACAAAGTGCGCATGCGCTCAGACGTCAATGAGTTGTTTTTCCGGACACGGACAGATCTACTCTTTCAGAAAACGGGCACGACGCGGAGGGGGAAATACTCGTATCGATCCTATTGACGCTAGAGTCGATCTTAAAAAACGAGACCTAATGTTTGTAGTATCGATGTTTTGTGATCGATCCGCGCAATTCCGTGACCGCTGGCCTGACCACAGTGGGAAAAGGCAGACGCGTTAACTCGCGCCATGTCGGCCTGCACATCGTATTTTGCAACGGGGTTAAAATCTCCGATTTACTGCATTTACTTATTCGAAATAAGATAAAACAGATCTAGCCAGCGTTAACTTTCTCGCAAAGCTGTGGAAGTTTTTCTGCCTTTACTTTTTAAAAAGGGATATGCGGCTTATGCGAACACTAGCCAACCATCCCGGTATAGCCTAGCCGTAGACTGACGGCTAGCTCTGGCTAACACTAGCCAACCATCCCGGTATAGCCTAGCCGTAGACTGACGGCTAGCTCTGGCTAACACTAGCCAACCATCCCGGGATAGCCGTAGGCTGACGGCTAGCTCTAGCTACACCAGCCAACCTATCCGTAGGCTGACAGCTAGCTCTGGCTAACACTAGCCAACCATCTCGGGATGGACAAGCCGTAGACTGACGGCTAGCTCTGGCTAACACTAGCCAACCATCCCGGGATAGCCGTAGGATGAAAGCTAGCTCTGGCTACAACAGCCAACCTATCCATAGGCTGACAGCTAGCTCTGGCTAACACTAGCCAACATAGCGGGTTATCACATCACTGAAATAAATAAGAGGGGACATTTGTGGTTTGGCTGTCCATACAGAACGTTATTCCTGAAATAAGAAGGGGACATTTACATTCATGGTGCGTTCCAGGCAACCCGTAACCCGTGTTTTCCCAAACCTCTGCCGGTGAAAGTGCCCTGGAACGGCAGTCAAACCCATAACTCACTAACCGTGAACTCATACCAGATCGATGTACTCCCAGTTCCAGCTCTTAACCCGCAAGCGTGACTGCCGTTCCAGGGCAATTTCACGGGTAGAAGGTTGTGAAAATACGGTTTGCCTGGAACGCTGGATTAGCCATGAGCAAGGGAATGTGGTGTAGTAATGATGGGGCAAAGCTACATGCCGACAACCATCCAAAGTAGCTCTTTAGTAGCTTTTTTTTATGTTCTACATTGTAGTGATGATCTATCCTATATAATAATATAATCTTTAATGTTACATACCTAATGGGTTATGCTGGTGATCCACAGGCACGTCCTTATGTCTTGCGGCAGGTGGGTTTGTATCCGAGGGGGAAAAAAAACGTTTGAGCACAAAAAACTATTTTAGTGAAGTCCACAAACTATTTTTTGTCTGTCCATGTTTGGGGTGAAGGAAGAACATGAGAGAAGAGATCCATCTGTCGTGTCCTGTCGGCATGTCCAGCCTCACAGGTATGTCTTTTCTGAAGCATTATCAGGAAGTATAAACAAAAATAACGCCACGCCCACCAGGTCTTCTCTAGGAAGCATGACATATCAACCAATGAACGAGCGGGACGTCATGAGGACTGGATCAGGTCAACCTATCCAGCTACAGGAGATCAGAGCCATTTAAATTCTACAGTCCCGCCAAACATTTTATATCATACTCTTATGTTATCTCTATCAGTCTTATCCCGGTGCCTGGAATACCCGATGGAAAAAGTTATTTCATGATTGGCATTCTAGTCCTTAGATTGGAGAAATGTAATCGTGATACATGTTAGTTTAATGTAACCACGATACAAGTTAGTTTAATGTTAACAAGATACATGTTAACATGAAACATGTTAGTTTAATGTAATCGTGATACATGTTAGTTCAATGTAACCACAACTAGGAATGCACTATATAAACGATATACGATAAAAAATGGCCTACGATAGAGATTTTTGTTATATTGCTCTATCGCGATAATGCATGTTTGACGCGATCTATCCATGACCCGCGAAATATAAAGAGAGGGTAATGGGTAGAGCTACGAGCTGCAACCGTCTGCAACGCATCGTCCGCGATCCGCGAAATTTAAAAAGAGCCACGAGCTGCAACCAGCTGCATCGCATCATCCGCGACCCGCGAAATTTAAAGAGCCACGAGCTGCAACCGGCTGCAACGCATCATCCGCGACCCGCGAAATTTAAAGAGCCATGAGCTGCAACCGGCTTCAACGCATCATCGTCATCTAAGCAAATACGGCTGAAAGCGAAACGGAGGAGCTGGTGATTGCCCTCATTTCATGTTCATTTTAAAATTGTATGCGTTCACTTTGCACTTTTATGTTTTAATATCAAGTATCTGTGCACACACTTGGAAGATTTTTCTTTATTTAAAATAGCCATGCCTAATACGTATTTCCCTAATTCACAGTATCCGTTTCTTTATTAACAAGACACCACCAGTTTTAATTTGATTAAGAGAAGAATACGTCATTACACAGAAGATTTTTTTCTTTGTTAAAGTCTCTGCAGCTACAACATTATGTTGTATGATTACAGTTTTGCACAATAAATGTTCTCAAAACGACATAGGCCTACTAAGTTTCTTTCTTTTGTTTTATACATTTAGCAATTTGGCTATCCTTAGAGACTATGTAACCTGTTCTGAAATGGTTCTATTATGTTTTATATATCGTGATATATATCGTTATCGCAATAGGTTGCAATGTATATCGCAATATGGATTTTAGGCCATATCGCCCATCCCTAACCACAACGATACATGTTAGTTTAATGTTACCACGATACATGTTAACATGAAACATGTTAGTTTAATGTAATCGTGATACATGTTAGTTTAATGTAACATGATACATGTTATTTTAATATAACCATAATACATGTTAGTTTAAAGTTACCATGATACGTTTTAGTTTAACGTAACCATGATACATGTTAGTTTAATGTAACACTTACCAATTTTCTTCCTCGGAATAATGGGTATGATTATTAAATTGATTACCAGTATGACTGGTATTATTCCTGCCACATGTCCTCTCTCTGAACCATGTTTTCCACATTCAGAATCAGTTGAATCAGTTCCTGGTTTTATCAGCACCCGTCCCAAAGATTCACATCTGAAAGGAGAAGGACCAGACAACAGGTTTAGTTTTACCGTGTGTAGTGTACTCCTGGTCCAAAGGTACTGGGTTTGATCCAATTATTGTACTGTATTGTTTAATGAACACCCGCTTAAATCCTGCGGAGTTGGCATGACGATGCACCTGAGAATGTGAGAATCTGAGAATGTTCCCCTTGTACATTTGAGGCACTCCGTGTCTTTGTCTGCTGTTCCTGTATGAATATTCATGTTTTATTGAAACACAACCATTTGCAGAGGTAGTGCAAACATTGCATTTATCAATTGTGACCAAAAATATGGCTTTTAACTTCTGCAATATAAAATAAAAGCAACCAGCTGAAATCCCACATGCCAGTAGGCATAAAGGGCAGTAAGTAATTTAAAAGGTTTTCCTGGCCATCTACTCATTACCAGACTGTTGTAGATGATCATGCAGTAACTTGCACACTAATACATTAAATCGCAAGAAGCTGGATGGCCTGGCTGAATATATTCAGTAGATGTCAATTTATTTAGCCTAACTACTTATCTATACCTAATCATTGTTGACGTTCACCAATATAGAACACCAACCTCTTTGACCGATGTATTGACCTGCAGCTCAGACGGTGTCTCTGAGCGGCCCTACATCCACCTCTGTTAGAGTCACTACAGAAGAATCCATCCAGGACCTCACACACAGCATCTGATGTTGATGAACACGACTTCTTCACCTTCAGACCGAGACCTGTCAATCACAACAGTTACAGAGGAACCTGAGAGATTGAGAAGGTCGTCTGAGGAAGTCTGAGATTAGAATAACTTGATAGGAAAAGAGGGTGAGTACTCACTGCAATCAAGGGGCATCTAGGCATCTGTTACCCTCATTAATCTAAACTCATGTTTCTCATTCATGCTGTTACTCAGTATTCATAATCTTGTTTAAGGGGGAAAGGGTTTTAGATGACATGGGTACATACATATCACTGAGCGAATAAGTTGAAAAGTGAAAATGTACCTGCATCACAATGTTTACATGAAAAGCATTGTTAACGCCCATTGTCGCCATCTTGGAAAGCTTCTGTGCAAGATGCACATGATGTACTTGAGGATTGTTTGAACCAGCTAATTAGTCAGGATATTGTCTCTTACCTGGGGGACAGGTTGGACAACAGCCCTCTTCTGTACTGTATTCTGCTGGGCGACAATTTGCTGATGCAGTAGCATTGTCAATAAAATAAATATGAAATAAAAGTAAATATATCTTGAAAATAAATTTCAAATGGAATAGCAATATTTTCCAATCTGTTTTTAACAATTAAAATGTTATTTTGAGGGCAGCAAAGTTGTGTGGCTGCAATTCATTTGTAAAAAAAAAAAAGTGTAAAATAAGGTTTATTGTTTTGCTTTCATTTAAGTTATATGGGCCACAGTGGCTGCCATTTCATCATTGCCATGCATGTTGACATTCTGAAATAACTGGGGAGAAATTAAAAAATAGGCAGTTAATGGATGCAATATTTTACAAAAAAGAATTCCGAAAGAATGTGTGATGTGAATGAATTCATTGTTTTTTCAGCGTCACCAGGAGCCACCTAGTGGCCGTATGTGATAGGGGAGAATAGTCCCTCAGGGTAGACCCACTGAACGTGAAAACTCAATCGAAACACATTTTAAATGAGTTGCGATCAGATATGACATCTATCCCAACATTTACCAGAAACACCCATTTGATGTTTTGTGAGATTAACATTGTGGCGAACAATACGGGAAGGACGGAAGCCCAGGTTCAGCAGTTATACAACTCTCGCGCCCCTCACGCCGCACGACTCCGAGAGTTGCCTTTATTGGACAAACACATGACACACCAAATAATACCATCATTAATTAACATAACCGCCTCGGTGACTGTGTCGGGAATAATGACTCACTATCACACAGTTACACTAACCCACCCATCGACAAATCCCACACAATGTCTGTGTCGCAAAGGACCTGGGAGGTGCCAGAGGTCCAACTTGCTAACTGTACAACTATTTGGTAATAAGCCGAACCTACATGTTCTATCCAGGTAAACCTTTGGTCTGTCTTGGCTTTAGCGGAAATGGCACAGTGGCCATGTTTGTAGTCTTTAACTTATCTACAAAATCATAAAACCTTATATGGTGTTGTCTATTATGTGGAGAAGAAACCATTCATAACTGTTGTCAGCTTGAAACATGTCGTCAGAAATAGCATAGACTAAAATCATTTACATCATTCCCCCTTTGAGGCTGAAGACTCACATAACGTGATGTAAACAAACTGCACATGAATTGCTATAGGTCAGCAAATGTCAATGACAGAACTTCATGTGAAATAATGCAAGGCCTTTGACAAACATTGACTCTTTGATTGGTGTCTGGCGTCCTGGTAGCTGGATCACCTCCTCTAAACGGCCGTGGAGTTCTCTTTGCTTCACCATGACCACGACCGAGCGCACCCTAGAGGTGAACCCCCCGCGCTCCATGGACTTCACTCCGTGGCTCTGATAGGAGGGATCCGCTGTAGTGGGAGTCTGTGAGGATGTGTCCGCCGCGTCCACGTCCTCCTCTAGGTCACCGTCCTGGGGGTTATCATACACAATGGGCACAGCATCAGGGTTGGGGAACATACAGTGGTAGGCATACGTAGGCGCCCAAGATAAAGTTGAAGAGGAATATAAGAGGTGGCGCCGGGAGGACCAGCCGTCCCCGCCTCCTCCGTTCCCGCCTCTGGAGGCTGAGGCTGAGATGGTCACGTCCTAGGACGTCTAAATAGAGCAGATCTATGTGATGGACGTCTAAATAGAGCAGATCTATGTGATGGACGTTTAAATAGAGCAGATCTATGTGATGGACGTCTAAGTAGAGCAGATCTATGTGATGGACGTCTAAATAGAGCAGATCTATGTGATGGACGTCTAAATAGAGCAGATCTATGTGATGGACGTCTAAATAGAGCAGATCTATGTGATGGACGTTTAAATAGAGCAGATCTATGTGATGGACGTCTAAATAGAGCAGATCTATGTGATGGACGTCTAAATAGAGCAGATCTATGTGATGGACGTTTAAATAGAGCAGATCTATGTGATGGACGTCTAAATAGAGCAGATCTATGTGATGGACGTCTAAATAGAGCAGATCTATGTGATGGACGTTTAAATAGAGCAGATCTATGTGATGGACGTCTAAGTAGAGCAGATCTATGTGATGGACGTCTAAGTAGAGCAGATCTATGTGATGGTGGGGACTTCATAGGACGTTTAAATAGCTGACGCCATTCATATTGAATTGGTTCTTAATATGTACATTGATATTTTTGTTGGTGTGTTTTATACTTCTTTTTTAATTTGACGGTGCTGAAGCTGGGTGGCTTCACGTCGTTCCAAGTCCAGACTCAAGTCACTCCCTGAGTCTCCTTGCTCGGGCTCTGAGCTATGTTCTTAGTGTGTGGTCACATTGGAGGCCCGATATCTCAGTAATGAAAGAGGTTGTAAGAATATGGTGTTTAACACATCTTCAGTTGTAGGACAGTAGCAATAGGTTTTGTAGTCAAGGTTCGTCAGTGATCGATTGAATATATATACATCTTTATTTTTTTTCAAAAAATAAAACATTTGCTGTTCCTGACCAAATATTAATGTATGTGGGACAACACACACACACACACACACACACACACACACACACACACACACACACACACACACACACACACACACACACACACACACACACACACACACACACACACACACACACACACACACACACACTGAAAGAGATCAGGAAACCGCCAAAGATTGTAAATTAGAACATTCAAATGTAATGCTGAGTTGGTCGACATCAGATAAGAACCTCATTTCATCCAATGGATGGGAAATTAACTTCTTACAACAGCCCATGGAATCTAAAGTATGCAATAAAAAAATGAAAAGTATAAAGAATCCAACAATCATACATCCAAAAGATAATACAATATAAAATCAATATAAATAAATCTGTGATTACAATGTCATGGCATAAGGGCAGAAACTGCACACGCCCATGAGCTACACAATCAATGAGGCCAAGAGGTTCCTCTCTACAGAATAAAAAACACTTTGTCACAAACGTACAGTGGAAAATGCACATTAAATTCAAGTATTGCATTATTCATTTACTTGAAGTGATTATTTGGCAGCACAATGTTTCGTAACAGATGTGTTATAGTCTTATGACAGATGGTCCTTCGTTCCTTCTTAACGTTCCTTCTTACCGGTTAACAAGGTTTTTCGAGCATCGGCAAACCGTTTTCCTAGTCTCTCTGATTTCTCCCATGAGCTCAAAGGCAGTTATTATCTAACACTGTCCACACGTGGCTTCTACCACCCAACTTCAGTCCTATTCACACATCATGTTATGACTCTGAAGACAACGGTACAGACTCCTCCCGCCAGGGGTGTAATAGGTCCTTGAACAAACCGTACATAAGTCAAGGCAACTACATGAGGCCGACTCAAAGTGCTACAATCCAGCAGCAGACCTGTAAACTGACTGGGAGGGGAGACCCAGGCTGATAGATGAAACTGGATGAATCATCTGGAGGCCTGGAGGGGTGGTTCAGTGGAAGATACAGGATATAATACAACACAATAAAAATACTAAGTAATGCCAAGTAAAACTAAATAGACGCTGAGGTTAGGAAAAACAAACAAATAGGGCAAACAGTATAGATTATAAAGTGGCCAGGTGCCAGTTCGTCACAGTACAGTAAAGGATGTAAATGCAATGTACAAAATCTAAGAAGTGCTTTGAAAGATACATACATCAATCGCTGTTGTACAGCCTAATGGTTGACGGCACAAAGAGCACCTGGGGAAAATTAATCTGTGGCTGAAGGTTCTCCCCGTCTCAACATAAAGGGGGCGGGAGGGGTTAGGTAAGGGGGGTGGACTGGGAGGTGGAGGGGGGCACCAGACTGAGGGGGGTGGACTGGGAGGGGGAGGGGGGCACCAGACTGAGGGGGGTGGACTGGGAGGGGGAGGGGGGCACCAGACTGAGGGGGGTGGACTGGGAGGGGGAGGGGGGCACCAGACTGAGGGGGGTGGACTGGGAGGGGGAGGGGGGCACCAGACTGAGGGGGGTGGACTGGGAGGTGGAGGGGGGTGGACTGGGAGGTGGAGGGGGCGTAGTGTTATGGCGCGTTTCCACTGCAGGGTGCGGTACGGTTCGGTTCCCAAAGGTGCGGTACGGATTGCGTTTCCACCGCCAAAAGTGGGCGTGACCCGGACTGAGCCGTACTCGTTTTGCCCTCGTCTTCAGTACTCCTCCGTTGGGGTACTGAGACGCCTGAAAGGGGGCCGGAATATTCGAGCTACACACCCCCTCCGTTGATTGGTCGACAGAATCGTCACTTCCGGTATTCTTTACAATGAACATGTCGCATAAAACGCTTGCTTGGGCGAACAAGGAGGTGGAGACGTTCGTCTGCATTCTTGGGGAGGAAGACGTTTACGATGTTTACGTAGCTGCCGTGGCGATCGACATCCGGCCTACCATAAAGGGTACTGTCGGCAGTGGAAACGCGACCTCGGAACTGAGCTGGGCTATACCGCCCCCTCCCTACCGGACTGAGGCGAACCGAACCGCACCCTGCAGTGGAAACGCGGCATTAGGAGACACTATGGAGATGGACTAGGCGCCTCCATTTTCCCTCTTAAAGTGGACAGACTGACCATTTACAGTGATGGTACATTCGTCAGAAGAAGGTGAAACAATAGGATCGTCCTCACAATGGACTGAGACAGATCCATTATGCAAGAGGCTTGAGGGTGGGGCTGGACTCTGGACACCATTGTGATTCTCCATAGTTGTGGTAAGGTCTTGTTGGTCCCCGTTTGGTTCAGGACCGTCAGTGGACCTTAGTGGTGTAGTCACTGGAAGAGAAGGCAGCAGAGAGTCAGGACATACAGCCAGCCTCCACATGCAGCAACACTCACTGAAGACTGAAGCCCAGTGGAGCAGCTCTGCAGCTGCAGGTACTCTCAGGTGGAGATGAGGACACAACCACACACACACACACACACACACACACACACACACACACACACACACACACACACACACACACACACACACACACACACACACACACACACACACACACACACACACAGAGGATCAAGCTACTGAATACACTTTTAATCCTTGTATTTTATATTGCATAATGTTTAGACTCTGGTTTAGCCTCTTCACAGAAGAGTGAATAGATATTAATAAAGTTATCCGTTACTAATTTACAAAATGAAACATGTGGAATATGAACTCACCAGTTATCTCCCTCTCCTCTTCCTGTGTTTCCCTTTTCTATAAAATAAAAAATGTAAATAAAATATCAACATCGGTTCACAATAAAATCATCATCTAATAACTCCACCACTGCCAGCTAGGTTCACACATATTATTGTGTTCTGTATCAAACCAGTATTAACACTTACCTTATCACGTCTTTGATTAGCCTTTTTTATATAGAGATAAACAATACAGTAACATGTCAGGACAGCAGTCTCTATCATTCAGCATAACCATGATACATGTTAGTTGAATGTAACAAGAAGCACGTTAGTTTACTGTAACATGATACATTTATATTAATGCAACACTTACCTCTTTTCTTGTACAGAAAAAGGCCTCCGATTATCAAAGCCATTAAAGCCATTACCATTATGACTCCTGATATTATTCCTGCCACTAGTCCTGCGTGTGCACCATGTTCTCCACATTCAGAATCAGTTGAATCAGTTCCGGGTTTCATCAGTTTCAGTCCCACAGATTCACATCTGAGATGAGAAGGACCAGACAACAGGTTTAGTTTCAGGGTGTGTAGTGTATATCCTATACTGGGGGGAGGATAGTAGACCGGGTGTTTGACTCCTGGTCCAAAGGTACTGGGTTCAATCCCCAATGTCCAGTACTGAAGTGAAATGAAAATTGAGCAGAAGTAGGTAGGAGGGCGGTGCCGGGCTAATATTCCCGCTCTATGCTTCCTAATCTCAATGGCTCACTGAGAGCTGATTAATCTCATCTAGGGCGCAATCACACTTGGGTAGTGGTGTTGCTGCGCTGTCTCCACAGAGACAACGCAGCGATATGATCATGAGCAGTTGACTTCTTACTTGAGGGAAAGTGAAATCCGCGAGCTGCTGATCATGTGAGAGAAGGTGATGCAGTCGTATTAAACAAAGACGGTGAAAGATGGTGCGATCTACGAGAGCCTACACTCAGACGTGAACTTATTCATGCACGCGGGTGTCTTCATTCATAATTTAAAAAATAGTTACCTATTTTTTTCCTATTCTAAATGTCCCTTGATTTCGTGCTGCTCTTCTTTTAGTGAGATCAGAGTGTTGAGAAGGACAGTAATCAAATATGTTTGGTAAGATGGATATAAGAGACCCGTAGTGAATTCAACCCGGTCCACTTGACATCGGGTGGGTGCATGACAGTGGTAGGCCTACCGCAAAACTTCAATAGCCCAGGCTTTTATTTGTTTCAATCAATCACTGAACTTTCGAAAATTTTTTATTGCTCAGCAAAGATGGGAACAATATTTATTATTTAAACCAGTCTGAATATTCCTACAGTACGTAGGCCTATACACATTACCAGGCTATCAATAACACACACACACACACACACACACACACACACACACACACACACACACACACACACACACACACACACACACACACACACACACACAGTGGCGGAGTGGTAATCGGGAGGGTCGGGATAATTCCCGGTGGGCCGTTAATGATTCGGGGCTGTCGGGCTGATTACTGCGGGATAACAATATTGCGTTTCGAAAAGTTCCTTACAACACCATCCGGCAGCCTAAGCTGTGCGTCCGCAAACCTCTCAAACTGTCAACGTCGCAACCAAGTCGATTTTGTCTAGAGGGGAGGAACTGAGCGGCCCCTCCCGAAGTGGTACAGCCCAGGTGGGCCTTGAACTGCGATTGGTCAGAAAGACGAAACAGCTAATGACAACATTGAACTCTCGTGCAGGCTCGAACAGAGTGACACACAAACACACACACTTTTAAGGAGTTCTTCCATGAGTTTTTCACCCGCTCCGTATCCTTGCTTCCCCCAACAAGTTTGTGCGTTGTGCTTGTTGTTTTGTTTCCGGTGTAGCTAGATCCGGCATGGTGTTGTCGTTTTTCTAACGTGACTAGTTGTTGCTAGACAGCAGGTGAAAAAACTACGTTTGCCAAGCCAAAAGAGCGTTATTCGCGTGATAAAAAAAATTAACGCCGTTAAAATTTGGTTTGCGTTAACGTCGTTAATAACGCGTTAAACTGACAGCACTGAAAAAAATAAAAACATTCAGGAGTGTGCAAAATATTCTAAAGAGGTCTAGACTGTGCTCAGCCCCGCCTTCTCCAGTGAACCAAGAAAGCCTGCGCCGTGACGAACGGGGAATTTTTGATCAAAAACTCAACTTTCATAACGCACCAACGTGGACCGCTAGCCGTCATGTTTATTGTGTAATGGGGTAAAAGGTTGCATGGACTAGGGCTGGGCGATATGGGCCAAAATGAATATCTCGATATTTTTTTACTATAGCTCGATATAGTTTGAATCTCCTCTAGAGCACATCATAAATGCTCGATTCAACCATGTCTGGTATAATGTTACGTCAGTAATAATTCTAGTATTCCTGAAACACAAGTCTGCATGTAGATTATGAAACAACATATTGTTTAAACTCATTAGTGCTTTCTATTGGAACAATTTAGAACTTGCACATAAGAAAAAGGAAAATCACAGCAAGTTAGATTTACCAACACAGCGTTTATTCAAACCGCTAATTATTTATTAACGGTTTGCATAATAATTATTATATATACACTGCCAGACGACGGATCCAGTGCTATTCTTTTTCAAAACCAAAACTTCAGTTTCCATCCTTTTTTCTCTCTCTCGCTGTTCTCACTCACCGGTCGGAGGTACACACACCTACAGCAGCGCGCCTTCCAGACTACGTCACACACGCGCGTCCATGAGAATCTCGCGGACTCGCAACGGGCGGGGGGAGTGAGTGTGTTTGTGCCATTGCATGTCTTTACCTTTTGTGGAAGAGGGAGAGACGTCGGAGGACCCGACGCAGTCTATTCATAATATTGTAATGACCACGGAAGAGGCAGTGAATGAAGTATTGAATAGACAGCGATTTATTAGATAGGCCTACCTAATAAACCGTTGGAACACACAAGACAGGAAACCATAGCAGCGCCGGCAAACAAACCCCGAGAAGCCCAATCCCTAGCTCCCTGCGCTACGGCCATCCGGAGGCGCACAGAGCTGTTGGCCGTGATATTATATATACAATTATATCATATTATATACTATTATGTATAGAGCTCCGAGAGTCGCAAACGGCAACAATCACTTTCTCCTCCATGCTGCAGTACACCCCGGACTGCACTGCACTGAGTTTGACGGTTGAACGCTGGTTGGCTGTTACGTTACACATGTCACTCAGTGGCCACGCTGTTGAACGCTGATTGGCTGTCATCACGCGAAATTCGCGTCAAAGTTGAAATATTTCAAAAGAAACAGATTACGTGCCAATTTGTATTCGATGTTCGCGACAGGGGCGTTTTATACATCCCCTGGAGAACATCTCGCGATACATCGCATATATTCGATATATCGCCCAGCCCTAGCATGGACTATACATCATCCAGTTCAGGTTTCGTAGCCGTGCGTGTGCGTGTGTCGGCTCATTAGCATCTGTACCGTGGCCTGAGCACACCTCTCCCAAGTGTGCTCAGGCCAAGGAATTGAAGTGGACTTGAGTACGGTTGGCGTTCTCACACTAGCCACACAATCTAGACTTGAGTACGGTACAGGTGTGAAACGGACTTGGGCACGGTACAGATGGCCTAGTGTGAGTGTGCGCCCTCACTAGGCCATCTGTACCCTAACCCTAACCCTCACTAGGCCATCTGTACCCTAACCCTAACCCTAACCAGGCCATCTGTACCCTAACCCTAACCCTCACTAGGCCATCTGTACCCGAACCCTAACCCTCACTAGGCCATCTGTACCCTAACCCTAACCCTAACCAGGCCATCTGTACCCTAACCCTAACCCTCACTAGGCCATCTGTACCCGAACCCTAACCCTCACTAGGCCATCTGTACCCTAACCCTAACCCTCACTAGGCCATCTGTACCCTAACCCTCACTAGGCCATCTGTACCCTAACCCTAACCCTGGATCCGCGGAGCCGTCGCATTTACAACAGAATGAAACCCAATAAACCACCAACGTGTGCAGGGTCCGGGAGGGTAAATTGAGGTTCTAGCTCAAACAGGCACCTCGGGGAGTGTTAACGCGCGGACCGTACCGCGAAAAAGGCGTGCATAAAGCGTCCTATTTGGCATTCTAAGAACGCTCAGTGAGAGAGGGCTGTTCCAAATAAACAACAAAGTCAGTAAAGTGTCCACTGTGTTCTCTGTGTTGTTCTACTAAACTGCGGACGCTTGGTGGTGACGTATTACGACGTGATGACGTACAAGAGGCCACCGTACTCCGGCCCAGTTGAGATTGCCCAGTGTGAGCACAGGCCAGCTCACAGCGCTGGTCGTCTCAAGTGAACACGCCTTCACACTTATTCAATAAATATTCAAACAATACTTGTATACCGTTTATACCGTCCACCCCTAATGTATTGATAAATAAACTATAATATTCACTTACTTTGTGTGGTTCTGACAAGACGTTGATGTGCCATTTGAGAATGTTCCATCAGTACAGTGAAGGCACTCCGTGTCTTTAACTGCTGTTCCTGTATGAATATAAAGATGTTTTATTAGAACACGATCATTCTCAAATGTGGTGAGAACATTACATTAGTTTAAAACATTAAGTCAAATATTGCAACTACCTTCACCAAAATTGTTTGGCGCAAGCTCCGGGGAAGAAGAAAACAGAATTGTAATTCAAAGGTGTTTCTATCATTCGACTCATTGCCAGACTGTTATATTTGATCATGGAATAACTTGGACACCAATACATTAAATGTTAAGAGGCTGGATGGCCCCTTATAGGGCTGAATAGGATCAGGAGGTGTTACAACTATACTTTAAAGGTCAGGTCTCTTGTTAAATTGGGGTCTAACCCTCAAGAAGATGCCCTAAATAAATTAAAGGTTAAATAAAAAAGGCAGTTAAATAAAGTTGATCGGCAGTATATATATAGAACACCAACCTCTTTGACCGATGTAATGACCAGGACTGCAAACCGTGTGTCTCTGAGCGGCCCTACATCCACCTCCGTTAGAGTCACTACAGAAGAATCCATCCAGGACCTCACACACAGCATCTGATGTGGATGAACACGACTTCTTCACCTTCAGACCGAGACCTGTCAATCACAGCAGTTACAGAGGACCCTGAGACCACCTGAGAGTACACAACTTCTGATATAAACATGAACAACACAACTTCTGATATAAACATGAACAACACAACTTCTGACATAAACATGAACAACACAACTTCTGATATAAACATGAACAACACAACTTCTGATAAACATGAACAACACAACTCTTAACAACACAACTCTGATATAAACATGAACACCACAACTTCTGATATAAACATGAACAACACAACTTCTGATATAAACATGAACAACACAACTTCTGATATAAACATGAACACCACAACTTCTGATATAAACATGAACAACACAACTTCTGATATAAACATGAACAACACAACTTCTGATATAAACATGAACAACACAACTTCTGATATAAACATGAACACCACAACTTCTGATATAAACATGAACAACACAACTTCTGATATCAACATGAACAACACAACTTCTGATATCAACATGAGCAACACAACTTCTGATATAAACATGAACAACACAACTTTTCTATGAACATGAACAACACAACTTCTGATATAAACATGAACAACACACCTTCTCTGATATAATGATGAACCACACAACTTCTGATATAAACATGAACAACACAACGTCCTCATCACCACAACATATGGGGGTTGCATGGGGGGCATCTCCATTAAATAACAGATGTACCTGCGTCACACTTTGTACAGGTAGAGCATTCCTTCTTCAAATCAAGGCCTTCTTTGAAAGTACCATCGGGGCACCATGAGCAGTTTGTAATTTTTTTCTCTGTGCAGTCCATTACAAAATACGATCCTGTTGAAAAGAAAAGGTGGAATATGTCGTTTAGCTTTGATACATACTAATTCATTTGTATTTCTTCAATCTGATGCATATTTTTTCATATATTTAACAACAGTTTAGAAATGTGGTTCTTACCAGGATGGCATAAAGGGCAACATTCAAATCCGACTCTGTATTCATCCCAGGGACAAGGTCCGAACGTAATAGCATGATAGACAGATAAACAAGAGACAGCTAAACATATGACCATGAAGATCCACATGATGCGCATTTTGACTTGGTCTCTTCAAATTCCGAAATATCTGGGGAGAGATCAAAAATAAATAAATACAACAGTTAATAAAGAAAAGAAAAGTACTAATTTGCTTTAAAAACATATTGCTCCATAAGCTCTGACAACGGCTGATATATTTAGAGATCAGGACAACTCTGACTTTACACAATTATCTAAAATGATACAGTAAAAATGCTTGAGTGTATGGTCAGAGTTTCCGGAGTTTCCATTTTTTTTAATTACTATTTCTTGGGTTATTGGTAGCGGTGCCGCGATGATGCCTCATGAAACGTCAAAGCCCCGCAGCCAGATGAACCATCAAAGTGGTTCGACCTCGAAGCTTCAAATGAGTACGCTATAGGACACCTAGGGGTGAATGAAATGATGAAAGAAAGAGTTTCCTGTGATGATGTGATGTTTGCTTCGTACAACATCAAAACGTTTAAGAATTAAAGTCATTTCAGTGATACGTGTGCCGTTCATAAATATCTCCCGAGTTCATGGTAGAAAAACAAATCATTTGACAAAGATTTTAAGTCATCCCGGGAAAAATAGAATAGTCTTGAAATACAGTAGGCCTATCCTACTAATAATTTTAATAATAGAACTGCATGATGACTGAGAATGAGTGTCATTAATTACATAGCCATTAAAGTGATCTTGGAACTGGGTAGTGTCTTCTTTTTGTAAAAATGTGCCAATTGTGAACCATATCGCGGAATCGCGGAACAGCCCGAGATGAAGCCTCGAACGTCACACGCTACGTCAGGATGTGAATCCTACTCGATACGGATCTTCGCTGGGGGGAGGAGGAGTCGAGGTAGTCGACAGTCACACGCCCCGATGCCTCGACGCAAACCATAACATCATTAACCATGATTCAGATATTGGATCGTTGTGACAAGAGCATTTACAAAGAAAATAAAACTTCTCTCAGAGGGCTCGAGAGCCGCTGTTTTCTCTATTTTGACAGCCTGTCAGACGGTCCCTGACGTGCCAGTGCACGGAGGTGTAGCCCCGTCTGGTAAAGACCGGAGAGGGGTGCACGGAGGTGTAGCCCCGTCTGGTAAAGACCGTTCCCTTTGCGGTACCCGGACTTGGTGACCAAGGCCGGTGTTCTGCCAATTTAAGCTACTTATTGTGGTGTAACTGTTTTAAGTAGAGTTTGGGAGACCTGTAGGATGACGTCAGAGGTGTAACGTCAGTGGGGGGAGGAGCGGTGAGAGTTTAGTAATGGAGGCACGTGGTGAAATAAACATTCACGCTTTACAGTTGGACTCCGCGCAAGTTATTTAATAACACGACACTTGACACTCAAAATGTGCTGCCTACAGTCCCTAGTCCTAGGTCCTGCGCCTGCCGACGTAGTGGACGACGCATCGTCTGATAGAGGACACTGGTCTGCAGATCCAATGCGCTACCAAACACATACGAGAGCCCTTTTTGACAGGGTCGTTGTTGTATACACTGTTCTGCCAGTTCCGCTACCCCATCGGAAAGTGCTCGCTTGTGTTTGGTTTTGATCAACAGACCAGTGTCCTCATCAGACGAGGCTCCACTATCAGCATGCGCGGAACCACGAAGCAGCGCATTTGGATACGGAGCAGAACCCCGGGATTGCCACAATATGTGGTTCTCGAATGAAAACAAGGTTAGCTAAAGTAAATAGCTTATCTATATTGGTATTTGGTTGGTATTGACAAAAGGTACAATATAGTGTAAATAACGTAGAAGTCACGGAGGAGCTACTGCTGCGGCATCTTCCAACGAAGATTCGAAAGAGTACAAAACACATCAAGCAAGCACCTATCTTAACAAAGGTGTCGACGTTTTTTCGACCTTTACTTTTTTCAATACAGAACTATGCAAAAACCAAGAAGTAAACCTAGCTGTAGTACCTACCTCGATGGATATTCGACGGACGACCGGCGTATTATGACAGGAGGATCCAGCCCGTGTTAGTGATGTTATGGTTTGCGTCGAGGCATCGGGGTGTGTGTCGAGTACCTCGGCTCCTCGAAGCTCTGTATCGAGTAGGATTCACATATTCCTGATGCAATCCCTATGCGAAAGACGCAATACCATCCGACTGCAGACACAAATAGGCGTTCCCGTGTGGTGGGCGTTCTCGTTTACGCAGACTAGAACGCCCCCCCGGCGTTCTCCTGTGGTGGGCGTTCTCGTTTACGCAGGCTGGAACGCCCCCTTCTTCGTCGATCTGGTCGCACTCAAAACAAATAGACATTGGCGCACATGGCTAATTTGCATACGCGCACAGGACTGGTTGGCTCCGCAAGGCAAATAATGGAACATATCTATCTATCTAGTCCTATCTGTCTATCTATCTATCAACGCGTGTCTAGTTTTAATGTGATGTATTGTGTGTATGTCCAGTCAGACTTGTTCTGTGTGGTCTTGTAGGCTACTGTCCTGTGTGGGCCGAACCACCTAAATGGATTCCCGACGATTTGTGTCGTTTGGTATTAATAAAGACTTGACTAGGCTATCTTTCCATCTAGACCAGTGGTTCTAAAACTTTTTAGACCACGTACCACCTCGCAAAATATTTGTCTCGCCAAGTACCACCATTATGACCGTTAGAACGTCCGTTGAGTACGCAGCACGGACAGTACGGGTATTGGAACACGGCCCGGGTGCCCAGTTACAGCCGCGATTAATACATCAGCCGACATTTTGTTCAGTGAGTGAATAAAGGTAGGTAGGAACCAAAGTGCCTGCCGGTGTTCCCTGGGATCCACGCAAGCGAAGAGCGTCTACATTCCGATTGGCTGTCAGTGTTTGGCCGCTGAAGCGCGTCATAGTCATTTGCATAAAGTTAAAAAGTTTTCAACTTTTTTTTGACGCTCTGGTCGCTCAACTTTGGTCGCTTTGGTTGCTCTTGCCCATAGAAAGTGAATGACTTCCGGCGATTTGGTCGCTCAATTCGCTTCTGTTGTGGCAGGGTAAAGATGGCTATTCGTTTTGAGCAATGGGAAGAGGAGTTTCAACGCGGTTTGCGCCGGGAACGGATTGACCGTGACCGTATCGATCCATTTCTTTATTATGATGATGTTGAATTATATGCGCGATTTCGGTTTTGCCGGGCGGAATAGTTAATTTATTTATTTATTATAAAATCCGCCATCAAATAGCTTAACCTCACGCCTATACCGTCCAAGCAAATTTTAGAGAATAAATGACTGAAACGGTTTTGTTTGCCCTCTCATTTGGGTGCTAACGCGTCTTCACTCGGATAAGGTGGAAACTTGCCGGTGTTTCCTGTTTACATTGTTAGCTGTCAATGATTGGCTTGAAATTATCTAAACGTCATTAAAAGCGACACTGGTACAATTTATGCACTACTAGTAACGTTACAACTTAAGTTATGGTGGTGCAACCAAAATTTAGAACACCTTTAGTTAGACACTAGCTACGTCGAGCGTAGGATTAAGGCGGACTTTACACCCGAACTTATGATCGGCTTTACGTTCTGCTGGTGCAACCGACTGATCTCAAAACTTTGACCAGCATCAGTTTCTTATAAAGCAAACAGGTCGACGGCTGATGCAATCGCCACTGTCCACCACACACTGCAGCAAGTCACCTGGAAAAACAGGGGAATTATGTCAGGATGCTTTTTGTTGACTTTAGTTCGGCGTTTAACACAATCTTGCCGAACATTCTCATCAGGAAGCTGACTGACCTGGATTTCCCTGCCCCAACCTGTAAATGGATATACAGCTTCCTGTAGTGATGTTACGTTTTGCGTCGAGGCATCGAGGCGTGTGTCGAGTATCTCGGCTCCTCCCCCAGCGAAGCTCCGCTTCGAGTAGGATTCACTTTGGCGAAATGACGTAGGGTGTGACGTTCGAGGCTTCGCCTCGGGCTTCTGCTTCGAAATATGGGTTCAGTATTGGCGGGAGATTTCGACTATAAAGATGTCCCGTATACGATCACAACCTTGTGGTATATTCAATATACCACTAGTCTGTGATCGTAGTAGTTTGAGCATTGCATTTTCTGTAGTATCAATCGAAACATCACGTTCATTATTCATCATGGAGTTTGCCAAAAAGAGAAGGTTTTCCCCTGTTTGGGAGCATTTTCATCTAGTTGCTCCCAATAAGGTTTCAATAACCACTGTCCAGAACACTTTAATGGCTATTAAATTAATTAATCCTTCTCAGTTATCATACAGCGTGGGTCGGCTTGGCTAAGGAGGTAGAGCAGTTGACTTGCAACCAGTAGGTTGCTAGTTCAATCCCCAGCTCCACCTAGCTCAGTGTTGTTGTGACCCTGTCACTTTGCTCCTGACAGCTGACTGTCGCCTTGCATGGTTGACTCCGCCGTCGGTGTTTCAATGTGTGTATTTCCCGAAGTAAGTCGCTTTGGTTAAAAGCGTCTGTTAAGACACACTTTTGCCAAATGATTTATTTTCTAGCATGAGCTCTGTGCCATTTTATGAATGTTACACTCACACACATGTATCATTGAAATGACTTCAATTCTCAAATGATTTAATGTTGTATCGGCACGCGAAGCAAAAGTCACATTTTGGGTTGGGTTGTCATAATTTCATTCACCACTAGATGTCCCTAGCGTACTCATTTGAAGCTTCGAGCACGAACCACTTTGGTGGTTCATCTGGCTTTGAGGCTTTGACGTTTCATGAGGCATCGTCTCGGCACCACTAGCTTCCTGACGGACCGTCCACAGACAGTGAGGATGGGGACACAAACATCTTCCACCCTGACACTCAGCACGGGCTCCCCTCAGGGCTGTGTGCTGAGCCCCTTCCTGTATTCTCTTTACACGCATGACGCAAGAAAACCCTGCAGGGGGTTATTAAGACGGCAGGAAAAATCATCGGCTGCCCCCTGCCCTCCCTGGAGGACATTGCAACCTCCCGGGGGCTGAATAGGGCAAAAATAATTATGAGTGACCCATCACACCCCGGCCATGGCTTCTTCCAACTCCTCCCTTCGGGTAGGAGATACAGGGCCCTTGGGAGCCGGACAAACAGGCTGAGGAATACCTTCTACCCCTGGGCAATTCGTCTACTTAACGCCTGACCCCCCCCCCCCCCCCCCCCCCCACCCAATGGACATGTGAAATCCTCTACCATATTTATTTATTTAAAAAAAAAAGACACTTATATGTTATGTCTGCATATTTATATTTATTGTGCCTATTGCTGTTTGTATTTTTGCACTGCTTTATTTTGCACTATGGGTAGTGAGCATCACCCCAATTTCATTGTATAAGTTTGCACAATGACAATAAAGTCTGAATCTGAATCTATGTGATGGACGATTAAATAGAGCAGATCTATGAGATGGACGTTTAAATAGCTGACGCCATTCATATTGAATTGGTTCTTAATATGTACATTGATATTTTTGTTGTGTTTTATACTTTTTTAATTTGACGGTGCTGAAGCTTGGTGGCTTCACGTCGTACCAAGTCCAGACTCAAGTCACTCCCTGAGTCTCCCTGCTCAGGTTCTGAGCTATGTTCTTAGTGTGTGGTCACATTAGAGGCCCGATATCTCAGTAATGAAAGAGGCTGTAAGAATATGGTGTTTAACACATCTTCAGTTGTAGGACAGAAGCAATAGGTTTTGTAGTTAAGGTTCGGCAGTGATCGATCGAATATATACATCTTTATTTTTTTTCAAAAAGTCAACGATAAAAATAAACACATGAGAATGTTCATTCTGTAGCCTACCTTAAAATGTGTCCTTATTTGCTGTTCCTGTACAAATTAGTTATTATCAAACACTGTCCACACGTGGCTTCTACCACCCAACTTCAGTCCTGAATACAACGGTACAGCCTATGGACTGGACCCCTCTCAATGTTGGCTGTCCTGTAGGAGGACTGGAAGGAGGGGGGCACCGCACTGAGGAGGGTGGACTATATCGACAGACTTCCTATAAAGGCCGCCAACAGGCTTAGGTGGGCTCCTTCAATGAATCCAAGTCCGGTGATGAATATAGTTTGAGAATTTATTAGAAGACCGAATGACAACTGATGAATGAAAACATCTAGAAGGTAATGAAAACAAATGAATAAAAGATGAGGTGATGTCGATGACAACGTTAATGAGGGTTGTTACTGACGGTTGTTTGACGGTAAACAGAAACATAATCAGGAGCGCCACTAACCCCCTTTGTCTCTTACCCCCGCCTGCCTGAGTGCCCCGGTATATAGATTAAACCACCCATGTGTCAAACGAAAGTGACATGACCCAAAACAGTGTGAGTAACCCTTCAAAATAAATAAACAGACCAAATATACATTTTGGCCCCTAAACAGAGATGGAAACCAGCCACTCATCTTTTTTACCAGCCACTTTTTATACGCTATATATTTGAATATATGCGTACATTTTAAACAATATAATCGTAACAATAGATAAGAAAAGTGCTTTTCATACACATAATTTTTTCCATCAGAAGTGGTTCTACTGTAAGTAGGAGCTACCAAGGAACTGAGTTGAAAATGTTACACGCTTACCGCATATGATAAACAATACACAGGTATCTGCCATGTTAAGAAGTCATGTTTATTTCAAAGGTGT
Source organism: Gadus morhua (assembly GCF_902167405.1). Lineage (NCBI taxonomy): Eukaryota > Metazoa > Chordata > Actinopteri > Gadiformes > Gadidae > Gadus > Gadus morhua. Next base: position 29,018,990 of record NC_044048.1, read on the forward strand.
TACGATGACAATTTTGGGGATAATTTATCTAATCAAGGTATTTTCAATAAAAACGAATTGACACATTAACAATAAAACATGCATGGCTACTCCATCATAAGTCAATAGGAATATTTGTTTTTTCAGTGCACTGGCCTTTTAATTTCTTCAATTCAACCAGATGAAGAATGAAGTCTGCCCCTATAATGCAACAGATGAATCCTCTCTGTATAGGAAGACTCTTACTCTGTCTAAGCATTCGAAATTAAACATTCGAAAACAGACCATGAAGAAACAAGAACAAGAAACAATGACTTAATAAGTGCAAGACACATTGAAAAACGTCAGAATACATTATAAAATATACATTAAACAATATCCATCTATCTGTACACACACACACACACACACACACACACACACACACACACACACACACACACACACACACACACACACACACACACACACACACACACACAGTCCCTCCCAAAAGAACCCGTTGACAGTCACTCATCAGAATCTGATTCTGAGGTATCAGAGGCACACACTTTAGGTTTTGTGTCTCCCTCACAAAGCTATTGGACCAGTGGCCATCCGAGGCATGTTTACGACAGAGAGCACAGAACATTGTCTGGCTCGTCCCGTCAAACACCAGCCAGTCACGGTGTTGCCCACTGTCCGATGTTCACCATGATGCCGGATGTTGACAGTAATGGTTGAGGAACCTGGCAGCGCCGTATGACGAATGTATTGTAGCGACCCTGGGACATTTAAAGAGTTTGTGTGTTATGTGTTGCGTTGTCCGTTAGTTTCGTTTTTCTTTAGTCCGTGAATCTTTGGTCTGAACTGGCCTTAATATGCCAGTTGTTCTAAGTGCATGCATTGGAATGTTCTTCTTGTCAATCAGTGTGGGGGGCGAATCATCAGGTCAGCTGGGGGAGGGGCTTGGGAGAACAGGAGGGTGGGGGGCTTGCACGTTGAAGGGACCGGGTTGGGGGTTTCCCGGGTAACCGGTTGTTGTTCGTGTGGATTGTTGCCGTTGGTTACGGGTTTCAGTGACCTGCAGTCGGTTGCACCAGCAGAACGTAAAGCCAATCATAAGTTCGGGTGTAAAGTCCGCCTTAACCCTACGCTCGACGTAGCTAGTGTCAAACTAAAGGTGTTCTAAATTTTGGTTGCACCACCATAACTTAAGTTGTAACGTTCCTAGTAGTGCATTAAAGTTCCTTCAAATACTTATGACTGGACATCGTTATGTCACCGGCGAGGTCATTACAATATTAAATATGCAAATTTGATCTGACCTTACTTGAAAGTATCACCCGACACAGTGGCGGGTGAAGTGACACAATTCACCCGCCACCAAACAAATCCACGGGCAAATGACGTGTGGCGGGTGTTCATTTCCATCCCTGCTACCCAGACTGAGGGGGGTGGACTGGGAGGGGGAGGGGGGCACCAGAGTGAGGGGGGTGGACCGGGAGGGGGAGGGGGAGGGGGGCACCAGAGTGAGGGGGGTGGACTGGGAGGTGGAGGGGGGCACCAGAGTGAGGGGGGTGGACCGGGAGGGGGAGGGGGGCACCAGAGTGAGGGGGGTGGACTGGGAGGGGGAGGGGGGACCCAGACTGAGGGTGGACCGGGAGGGGGAGGGGGGCACCAGAGTGAGGGGGACAGAAAACCTGTCCTCCGTCTGTCCTGAAGAGGACAGACTGATTGTCCTCAGGATGTTGTGGGAGCAACACAGATCCATTATGTGTGGGGCTTGAGGGGGGGGGGCTGGACCCAGACTCTGGTCACCATCATGATCATCCATAGTAGCAGCAGGGGTAGTTGTGGGATGTTCTTGTTGGTCCCTGGTTGGTGCAGGAGAGTAAATCCCTGGAAGAGAAGGCAGCAGAGAGTCAGGACATACAGCCAGCAACACTCTCTGAAGACTGAGGCTGCAGGTTACTCTCAGGTGGAGATCAGGGCACCCCTCTACCTCTTAGACGGTAGTCTCGGCACAACTCCTGGCTCAGGGTCTCCATCTAAATAAAATATGATCAAATGATTGACACGGTGCAAGTAATAAATATCTCTCAGTACAAGTTCACACATATTGTTGTATTCTGTGTAGACCCAGAAATAACACATACCTTTGATGTCAATCTCCATTCTATATAGTGAAACAAAACATGTCAGGACAGCAGTCACTATCATTTAATGTAACCATGATACACGTTAGTTTAATGTAACATGATGCATGTTAGTTTAATGTATCACTTACCTCTTATTTTCTTTCTGCAAATAATGGCTATGATTATCAAAGCCATTACCAGTACGACTCCTGGTATTATTCCTGCCACATGTCCTCTCTCTAGTCCTCTATGTTGACCATGTTCTCCACATTCAGAATCAGTTGAATCAGTTCCTGGTCTCATCAGTTTCAGTCCCACAGATTCACATCTGAGATGAGAAGGACCAGACAACAGGTTTAGTTTCAGGGTGTGTAGTGTACATCCTATACTGGGGGGAGGATAGTAGACCGGGTGTTTGGCTCCTGGTCCAAAGGTACTGTGATCGATCCCCACTGTCCACATGGGCCATCAGCAGGCCTTCAGCTAGGTTCTTGAGCGATGGCGTTATTCCACTATACTCTACTGGCTCGGCCCGGTTCGGCTGATTAGGATTGATTAGTTTAAAATGCATTTAATATAGTCGGGATGTTTCAGACGAATGGCGACCCACACAATGATATTTACATTTACATTTAGGGAATTTAGTAGACGCTTTTATCCAAAGCGACTTACAATAAGTACATTTGTCACAAGAAGTGCATCAATATATCGCTGTCGGTACAGTAAGGATGTTCATAGAACCAAGTGCAAATACAACAATCGCTAGGCTAACCAATTCCCCGTGTTACAGCAATGATAGCAGCTACTGCAGTTGCTACACAGTTAAGTTCTATAATATAATACAATACAACACAACACAACACAATACAATTTCGCCGAAAGGTGAGTGATTTTCATGCCTGTATAATACAATACAACACAATACAATACAATACAATGTACAATGGTGGCCAGAAGGGGGAGGGTGGCTATGCAGAGTCGAGGTGGACACTTGACTCGTTGATGATATCAACGATTATGAATTCAGTTGGACGCTCAATATTCCCCCTCTATGCTTCCTAATCTTAATGGCTCACTGAGAGATGATTCATCTCATCTAGGGCGCAATCACACTTGGGTAGTGGTGTTGCTTCTCTGTCTCCACAGAGACAACGCAGCGATATGATCATGAGCAGTTGACTTTTTACTTGAGAGAAAGTGAAATCCGCGAGCTGCTGATCATGTGAGAGAAGGTGATGCAGTCGTATTAAACAAAGACGTTGAAAGATGGTGCGATCTACGAGAGAGACGCTGAGGAACGAGGCTTTAGTCAGGATAAAAAACAAGTGGTCAGCAAAGTAAAGAAGATGTTGGCGTTTTTGCACTTGTAAATAGTTAGTCGTGTTTGTAGCCTACACTCAGACTTGAACTTATTCTTGCATGCGGGTGTCTTCATTCATAAAAGAATAAAAACATTCAGGAGTGTGCAAAATATTCTAAAGAGGTCTAGACTGTGCTCAGCCCCGCCTTCTCCAGTGAACCAAGAAAGCCCACGCCGTGACGAACGGGGGATTATTGATCAAAAACTCAACTTTCCTAACGCACCAACGTGGACCGCTTGCCGTCATGTTTATTGTGCAATGGGGTAGAAGGTCGCATGGACTATACGTCATCCAGCTCAGGTTTCGTAGCCGTGTGTGTGCCGGCTCGTTAGCATCTGTTCCGTGGCCTGAGCACACCCCTCCCAAGTTTGCTCAGGCCACGGAATTGAAGTGGACTTGAGTACGGTTGGCGTGCTCACACTGGCCAAACGAACTAGACTTGAGCACGGTACAGGTGTGAAACGGACTTGGGCACGGTACAGATGGCCTAGTGTGAGTGCGCCCTCACTAGGCCATCTGTACCCTAACCCTAGAACCGCGGAGCCGTCGCATTTACAACAGAATGAAACCCAATAAACCACCAATGTGTGCAGGGTCCGGGAGGGTAAATTGGGGTTCTAGGTCAAAAGCACTGGTCGTCTCAAGTGAAGGCGCCTTCATACTTTTTCAATAAATATTCAAACAATACTAGTATACCGTTTATACCGTCCACCCCTAATGTATTGATAAATAAGCTATAATATTCACTTACTTCGTGTGGTTCTGACAAGACGTTGATGTGCCATTTGAGAATGTTCCATCAGTACAGTGAAGGCACTCTGTGTCTTTATCTGCTGTTCCTGTAGGAATATAAAGATGTTTTATTAGAACACGATCATTCTCAAATGTGGTGTGACCATTACATTCGTTTAAAACATTAAGTCAAATATTGCAACTACCTTCACCAAAATTGTTTGGCGCAAGCTCCGGGGAAGAAGAAAACAGAATTGTATTTCAAAAGGTGTTTCTATCGACTCATTGCCAGACTGTTATATTTGATCAGGGATTAATTTGGACACCAATACATTAAATGTTAAAAGCTGGATGACCCCTTATAGGGCTGGATAGATCAGGAGGGGTTACAACTATACTTTAAAGTTCAGGTTTCTTGTTAAATTGGGGTCTAACCCTCAAGAAGATGCCCTGAATAAATTAAAGGTTAAATAAAAAAGGGCAGTTCAATAAAGTTGATCAGCAGTATATATATAGAACACCAACCTCTTTGACCGATGTAATGACCAGGACTGCAAACCGTGTGTCTCTGAGCGGCCCTACATCCACCTCTGTTAGAGTCACTACAGAAGAATCCATCCAGGACCTCACACTCGGCATCTGATACAGATGTACACGACTTCGTCACCTTCAGACCAAGACCTGTCAATCACAACAGTTAGTTACAGAGGAACCTGAGAGTACACAACTTCTGATATAAAACTGAACAACACAACTTCTGATATAAAAATGAACCAAACTCCGATATGAACACGAACAACACAACTCTGATATAAACATGAACAACACAACGTCCTCATCAACACAACATATCGGGGTTGCATGGGGGGCATCTCCATTAAATAACAGATGTACCTGCGCCACATGAACAGGTAGAGCATTGCTTCTCCTTGTTATTGCCTGGTTGGAAAGTACCATCAGGGCACTTTGAGCACTTTGTCATGATGTCCGCTCCGCAGTTCTCTACAAGATACCATCCTGTTGAAAAGAAACGTGGGATATGTTGTTTAGTTTTGATACATAGTAATTAATTTGTATTTCTTCAATCGGATATTTTTTTTATTCATATATTTAACAACAGTTCTGAAATGTGGTTCTTACCAGGGAGGCAAAGAGGGCAACATCCAACTCCCACTTGGTAATCATCCGGGGAGGTACAATATGCTGATGCATGATAGCCAGAATAAGAGACAGCTAAACATATAATGACCGTGAGGATCCGCATGCTGCGCAGTTTGACTCGGTCTCTTCAAATATCTGGGGAGAGATCAAAATATATACAACAGTTAACAGAGAAAAGACCACATTTACCGTGTGGACGGGGCGGCACGAAGGTGTGGCCCCGTCTGGTTAAAACCGGTCCCTTTGCGGCACCCGGACTTGGTGACCACGCTCGGTGTTCTGCCAATTTAAGCTGCTTATCAAAATGTGCTGCCCAGTCGCCTACAGTGACTAGTCCTAGGTCCTGCGCCTGCCGACGTAGTGGAAGCATCGTCTGATAAGGGACACTGGTCTGCAAAACCAATGCGCTACCAAACACGTACGAGAGCCCTTTTTGACAGGGTCGTTGTTGTATACACTGTTCTGCCAGCGTCTGCTCCCTTGTAAGAGTCGATCCGCTACCGGATCAGAAGGTGCTCCCTTACGTGATTGGAGTTGATCAACAGACCAGTGTCCTCATCAGACAAGGCTCCACTATCGCCATGCGCAGAACCACTAGCGTCGCATTTGGATACGGAGCAGAACACCGCGATCGCCACAATATGTTGTTCACACAATGAAAACATCACCATCACGCATAAGGATTCTCCCCAACAGGAAACCAGGGATGACTACCGAGGTCCAGTCCCTGCTAGGGGAGTACAACACAGCCTTTAAATCTGGGGACAGAGCATTGTACAACTACAGGGGTACCCGTGAACCACCCACAAACAGAAGCTCACCAACTACAGGGGAAGCCGGAAACCACCCACAAACATCAATGTCATGAGGGAAGCTAAAAAACCCGAAGGAAATCGATTCGACCAAGACAGATCTGCACTGGAGGACGGCTCTAGAGAAGCTATAATGCTAACCTACACGGGCCAGCGCTTTATCGGCTTCTAAACACATTCAGATAACCATTCCAAGACCTATGCAACACGAATTGGTTTCTTACGAGACACCACCGTGCTCATTGAATTCAAATATTGTGGCGAAACGTTGTTTTTTCATGTAAACACTCACATCACTCCCCGGGATTACGAGTTCATCCAGCGGCTACTGCTTCTTGAAATGCTGGCTATATATTTTGGAACACCGCGGGGAAAGCAACAGTGACGCAGCGGGGTTAGCCCCGCCCTAGACGATTTTGATTGGTTTAAAGAAATAAAAACAGGCCCGCCTCTAAATAGCGTGGTTCCAGACCATTCTACTTGCTGTAGTTTGGTCTGGCTTTGCGAGACTACCAACCTCACTCCTGCCGAAACACCGGGACGGGAGGGGTTCCTGGCCGCAACACCGACCGCGGCTCCTCCCCCACAATAAACATCCCGCTTTGAATGGTGAACTCGACGCATAGTAGCTATAAAAACGACAAAATGACTGCATTAATCAGGCTATGTGGAAAATGCGCCGTCGTTGGCTTAGCCTCTTCAGCTTTCTAGCTATTGACCTATTAAAGATCGGCGCGGTCTATGGCGGAGCCATGGAAGATGGCAGCTATTTTGGGCCCGGTTTGAGCTATGGTCGTTGATCCACACTCTGTCCGCTAGTTTTTACCAGACCGATCATTTCCAAAAACTGAATGGGATTTAATCCGCTGTCCTTTTCTTCAAAGGTCCATGGCCTAGCCACACCCTAGTGCATGACGTTCAAATTAGGGTTTTAGCAAGGACCAAAACGCAAGGCCGTTTATCGAACGACTTTTACACGAAGGGAAACGCAGATAGGCCTATTTCATGTGAATAAACACAAGTACAGTATTCATATAACTATAACAATTTATATAGTTTTTTTTTTTTTTTTATAAATTAAGGAAGTTAGTTAGCGTTTAGTTAGTCAGATAAGTTGTTTTATTACCTTCTTAGTTGTGAATGCATGATGTGGCATATTAAATCCTCGTTCCTGGTTGGGGTTTTAGTAGTCCTGCGAACATCTGTGATTGTTAGTATTGGGAGCTCCTGAAGACGAGTGTAGAACATGGACCTATTAAAGAAGTTGTAGAAGGCCATTGCTAAAATGGCCAGCTTCCCAGGCCCGTTTACACGAGGACGCTTGCGGAGAAAACGAGGCACTTTGAGTTGCGTGTGTGTCGAGTACCTCGGCTCCTCCCCCTGCGAAGCTCCGTATCGAGTAGGATTCACATAGGCGAAATGACGTAGCGTGTGACGTTCGAGGCTTCATCTCGGGCTGTTCCGCGATATGGTTCACAATTGGCACATTTTTACAAAAAGAAGACACTACCCAGTTCCAAGATCCCTTTAATGGCTTTGTAATTAATGAAACTCATTCTCAGTCATCATGCAGTTCTATTATTACAATTATTAGTAGGCTAGGCTACTGTAGTTGATAAGACATTCTATTTTTTCCCGGGATGACTTAAAATCTTTGTCAAATGATTTGTTTTCTACCATGAGCTCGGGAGATATTTATGAACGGCACACACACGTATCACTGAAATGACTTTAATTCTCAAATGTTTTGATGTTGTACGAAGCAAACATCACATCATCACAGGAAACTTTCTTTCATCAAAATTTCATTCACCACTAGGTGTCCCTAGCGTACTCATTTGAAGCTTCGAGGGCGAACCACTTTGATGGTTCATCTGCGAGGCTTTCACATTTCATGAGGCATCATCTCGGCCCCACTAGGTTCAGCAGTTATACAACTCTCGCGCCCCTTACGTCGCACGACTCCGAGAGTTGCCTTTATTGGACTAACACATGACACACCAAAACACACTCAACATAACTAATTAAATAGCCATCTCGGTAACTCACTATCACACTACCACCCATAGAGACAAATCCCACACAATGTCTCTGTCGCAAAGGACCTAGGATGTGGTCCAATTTGCGATTGTCCAACCCCCCCCCCCCCAGGATCCCTTGCGGCACCCTGAACAAGGCGACCACGGTTGCCACAATTCATTAATAAAAAACAATTGGATATTTACATCGAATGAACAATCACGCTTTTCTTAATAAGAAAAACGTGACAACATAAAAGATACAAGATACAAGATCGTTTATTGTCATATACACAATGGAAACATACTTTACACTGGGCAATGAAATTCTTAATTTGCAAGTTCCCTTCACACAAAATATACTTAAAATAAAAGTAGATAAATAAACTAAACTACTAAAAATATCTGTACAAAGAGCAGAATTTAGTTAAACAAAAAAAACAAGGCGTGATCATGGCAAACACGCCTCGTTACCTGGTTGTGGAACCCAAAATGTTGACCGTACTGGTATTAGGCCTACTGGAATCACTTTTGAAAAACACATTTTTATAGACTTGCTTTTACATGATGCCGTCTTTTTATTCTCTAATGTCTTCCTAATTGTCTTATGTCAAAGCACTTTGTAAACTATTATTTTTAAAGGTGCTATATAAATAAAGATATTATTATTATAATTATTATTAGTCTAAGCACATCAGATAATTAATAGCACTAACTGTACAACTTTTTGGTAATAAGCCACACCTACATGTTCTACCCAGGTAAACCTTTGGTCTTTCTTGGCTTTAGCGGAAATGGCAAAGTGGCCATGTTTGTAGTCTTTAACTTATCTACAAAATCATAAAACCTTATATGGTGTTGTCCATTATGTGGAGAAGAAACCATTCATAACTGTTGTCAGCTTGAAACATGTCGTCAGAAATAGCATAGACTAAAATCATTTACATCATTCCCCCTTTGAGGCTGAAGACTCACATAACGTGATGTAAACAAACTGCACATGAATTGGTAGGTCAGCAAATGTCAATGACAGAGCTTCATGTGAAATAATGCAAGGCCTTTGACAAACATTGATTCTTTGATTGGTGTCTGGCGTCCTGGTAGCTGGATCACCTCCTCTAAACGGCCGTGGAGTTCTCTTTGCTTCACCATGACCACGACTGAGCGCACCCTAGAGGTGAACCCCCCGCGCTCCATGGACTTCACTCCGTGGCTCTGATAGGAGGGATCCGCTGTAGTGGGAGTCTGTGTGGATTTGTCCGCCGCGTCCACGTCATCCTCTAGGTCACTGTCCTGTGAGAGATCATACACAATGGGCACAGCATCAGGGTTGGGGAACATACAGTGGTAGGCATAAGTTTAGGCACCAATGATAAACTCGACTAAAAAGAGAAATAAAAATTAATCTTTCGGAAATTGATCTTAATGTACGGAAGAGGATTAGGGCCACACATGTAAAAAAAAATTAAGTTCTGACTTTATTCTCAGAATTCTGAGAAAAAAGTCAGAATTCTGACTTTAATCTCAGAATTCTGAGAATAAAGTCAGAATTCTGACATTAATCTCAGAATTCTGAGATAAAAAGTCAGAATTCTGACATTAATCTCAGAATTCCGAGAAAAAAGTCAGAATTCTGACTTTAATCTCAGAATTCTGACTTTTTTCTCAGAATTCTGAGATTAAAGTCAGAATTCTGACATTAATCTCAGAATTCTGAGAAAAAAGTCAGAATTCTGACATTAATCTCAGAATTCTGACTTTAATCTCAGAATTCTGAGAAAAAAGTCAGAATTCTGACTTTAAAGTCAGAACTACGGGTATCTGTAAGGACCAACCTCCGTGGGAGAGACACTTTGCTTTATGCAGTAGGAGGAAACCTATGGAAAGCCAAGAAGGCCACAATCCGGCCCTAGAATGGCGCGGTAAAAGTGCAAAACCGCACGGATTCCGTGCGGTTTGGCAAGAATTCGGTTACGGAATACGGTTTTGAATGACTAATAGCCGCGGCTATTAGTCATTCACTCCAGCTATTAGTTATTCACTCCGGCTATTAGTTAATCACTCCGGATATTAGGTATGCTGAACGAGCCCTCCCTCTTCTTTGCTTGACCACTAAGTTTGAAGGCTGTCTAACCAATCAGTGAAGAGAAATACCAGACTAAAGTAACGCATTGTCGAGACTAGAGCTGCAGTGCCTCCATGTTTCGCCGTAACGTAAAGCTGTGTTGTCTTTACTAGTTTCACTACAATGTAATGACCACCACTAGCTAGTGGAAATTACATTTGTGTCTAGTACAGTGATATATTTGTATATGTTAGGCTATATATTGAGATGGCAGTGTGCGAAATACCCGTCAATATTCGGGGATGCCCTCATCCCCAGATTGTTCTCGATATGCCGTAGCCAGCTCGGCCATAACATTACAATATTTCATGGATGCAAGCAAGCCAAGACAATCAATCTATATCTATAGCCTACATGACAACACACGCACACACGTTAAACACACTGGTAAAGCAATAGGAGCCTGCATTGGCTAAAGTTGTTGGGATGCACGTTATTTTATAACAGGGAGGGGCAAAGTTGTGCATTACAATGCAAACACGACAATAATTGGCACCGTTCTTGCGCACTCAGAAGAACATGAACTGAATAAATGCCAGGTATATAGCATATCGGAGACGGGCACACAATCAGTGCATTTGCAAATGAGAGCCTGCAGTATGATCGTTCTTGTGACATTATTTAACCATCCATCTACAGCTAATACGATCAGACAGATACCACATATAAGCCCACAATAAGCCCAACATCACCACGGCAGGTGCGCTCTCTCTCGCACATTCACACAATCACTCCAACTTCTCCAACTCCAAGGCAAAGCTGTTTCACTAAAACCACAAACAACCACAACTAACCAGCCTACATATCCACAACAATGCACAACAATCAGTTCTATACATTGCGTCTATCTTCTGTTTCGCGCACATGGCTAATTTGCATACATGCACAGGACTGTCGGCTCCGCTTGTCAAAAAAATAGAACGTATTTGTGAATAAATGCTTTGAATTCTGAATACTGGACTTGGTGAGCTTGGTGAGTTGGCTATGGGACGTGCACTTTTACCGCGCCATTCTAGGGCCGGATTGTGGCCTTCTTGGCTTTCCATAGGTTTCCTCCTACTGCATAAAGCAAAGTGTCTCTCCCACGGAGGTTGGTCCTTACAGATACCCGTAGTTCTGACTTTAAAGTCAGAATTCTGACTTTTTTCTCAGAATTCTGAGATTAATGTCAGAATTCTGACTTTAATCTCAGAATTCTGAGAAAAAAGTCAGAATTCTGAGATTAAAGTCAGAATTCTGACTTTTTATCTCAGAATTCTGAGATTAATGTCAGAATTCTGAGATTAATGTCAGAATTCTGACTTTATTCTCAGAATTCTGAGATTAAAGTCAGAGTTCTGACTTTATTCTCAGAATTCTGAGAATAAAGTCAGAACTTAATTTTTTTTTACATGTGTGGCCCTAATCCTCTTCCGTATTAATGCCTTAATTAAACGAATGAGAAAAAATCCAACCTTTAAGGACAACAATTTGCTTTGTGAATGAATAATGTATTGTAAATAAATAAACGCTCTCCGTTAAAATACAGGGTGCGTAAGCACCCTTATGTTAAATTCCCATATTTATCTATTTTTTTTATTAAAAGCCAGTTATTTCATGGATCCTGGATACTATGCATCCTGATGAATTCACTTTGGCCTTTGGAAATAAAATAGCCCGACATCACCACATACCCTTCACCACACCTAGAGATGGGCATGGTTTTATTTCAGTTAGCCTATTAGCTGGTTTGATTTGCACTGAGAAATGGCTAACTAACAGCTATTAGGCTAACTGAAAAGAACCATGCCAATCTCTAGGTATGGTGTACCCTGTGATTCACCGTACAAAAAAGTGATTCCAAGTCCTTGTTGGTTATGTGTGTTATACTCAGCTTTGATGGTGTCGGAGTCTGTGAGGATGTGTCCGCCGCGTCCACGTCCTCCTCTAGGTCACCGTCCTGGGAGTAATCACACAAAATGGGCACAGCATCAGGGTTGGGAAACATAAATGACATCTGAATTGCATCAGCAAATCTTACAAAGAAAAGAATAGTGATTCCAAGTCATTGTTGGTTATATTTGTGTTATACTCAGCTTTGATGGTGTTAAAGGGGTGACTCTAGATCGGAAACCAGAGTCGGTGAAACGTTGGTGGGAGGTGTTGTTGGATTTCTGTCTTGGACCACTATAGTTTCAGGGATAGTTATGGTATGTTCTTGTTGGTCCCTGGTTGGTTCAGGACCGTCAGTGGACCTCAGTGGTGAAGTCACTGGGAGAGAAGGCAGCAGAGAGTCAGGACATACAGCCAGCCTCCACATGCAGCAACACTCTTTTGGTAATGTCTGTTTTTTCTGCACCTTCCGCAAACAATTGAATCTCTCGGATGACCAGTAAGCTTCTCTGGTAAAGCTGTTCTGCAGTGCTCTCCCTCTCCCCCCTTCCCCTCCTCCCTCTCCTCCTCCCTCTCCCCCCCTTCCCCTCCTCCCTCTCCTCCTCCCTCTCCCCCCTTCCCCTCCTCCCTCTCCTCCTCCTCCCTCTCCTCACCCTTAGAGTTCCCTTCATTTCCCTCACTCTCAACACCTCCATCCTCCTCCATCACATCTTCACTATCTGGGCTGAAGGCTGAAGGGTGGAGCAGCTCTGCAGCTGGTTGTTCTCAGGTGGAGATGAGGACACAACCAGACACACAACCAGAAACACACAACAACCCGATTAAATATCCACCCTACACAGCCAGACACAGACGCAGAACACACACACACGCACACACACGCACGCACGCACGCACGCACGCACGCACGCACGCACGCACGCACACACACACACACACACACACACACACACACACACACACACACACACACACACACACACACACACACACACACACACACACACACACACACACACACACACACACACACACACACACACACACACACAACCTGTTGGACGGTAGTCTTGGCTCAACTCCTTCCGCTGTGTCTCCATCTAAATGAAATATAATCAAATTATTTACAAGGTGCATCATTTTAATAAATATCACTCAGAATAAGTTCACACACATTGTTGTATTCTGTGTCAACCCAGTAATAACACATACCTTTGATTGCGGAGTTGATTCTATATAGTGATACAACACAGTCACATGTAAGGAAAGCAGTCACTATCATTTAGCAAAACGATAATACATGTTAGTTTAATGTAAAATGATACATGTTAGTTTAATGTAAAATGATACATGTTAGTATAGTTTAATGTAACCCTGATACATGCTAGTTTAATGCAACGTGATACATGCTTGTTTAATGTGACCCTGATACACGTTAGTTTAATGTTTCACTTACCTCTCATTTTCTTCTTCAGAATAATGGCTATGATTAGAGCCATTAAAGCCATTAAAGCCATTACCAGTATGACTCCTGGTATTACTCCTGCCATTAGTCGTTTCTTTGGACCATGTTCTCCACATTCAGAGTCAGTTGAATCAGTTCCTTGTTTCATCAGTTTCAGTCCCACAGATTCACATCTGAAATGAGAAGGACCAGACAACAGGTTTAGTTTCAGGGTGTGTAGTGTACATCCTATACTGGGGGGAGGATAGTAGACTGGGGGTTTGACTCCTGGTCCAAAAGTACTGGGATCGATCCCAAATGTCCACAACCTTCCTGTAGGCCTTCAGGTATATTCTTGTTCTTGAGCTAGTTGCCTGACCCCTACCTGATCCTAATGACCTGTATCTGCCTCTATTAGAAATGACTGAACGACACTTTGGATTAAATGAAAATAGAAGATCATGTTTGATTATCAAGCTTTTATGATACTTGCATTTTTCAGATTAAATGGAAAAGTAAACTACAGAACACAATGACTGCTAAAAATAGGCCACTGCTAATAATAAGCCACACCAATACACATATTTTATATTGCCCAGGCCTGATGCTAAAAGTCCCATTAATGTACTCTGTATTGATAAATAAACTATAATATTCACTTACTTTGTGTGGTTCTGACAAGACGATGATGTGCCATCTGAGAATGTTCCATCAGTACAGTGAAGGCACTCTGTGTCTTTATCTGCTGTTCCTGTAGGAATATAAAGATATTTTATTAGAACAAGATCATTCTCAGATGTGGTGTGAACATTACATTTGTGTAAAACATGGCGAGGTTAAATATTAGTACCCTTTACTACCCTCGCCAAAATGGTTTGGCGCAAGCTTCAAGAAGGAAGAAGAAAACAGAGAATTGTATTTCCAAGGTGTTTCTATCTGTCGACTCATAGTCAGACTGTTACATTAAATATTAAGACGCTGGATGGCCCCTACTAGGGCTGAATATATTCTGGAGGTGTTTAAAGCCACACTTTAAAGTTCAGGTCTCTCTTGTTAAAGAAGTATCATACCTCAACAATAGGTCCTGAATAAATTAAAGGTTAAATAAAAAATGCAGATAAATAAAAGTTATTGTGCAGTATATATAAAATACTGACCTCTTTGACCGATGTAATAACCAGGACTGCAGCTCAGACGGTGTCTCTGAGCGGCCCTACATCCACCTCTGTTAGAGTCACTACAGAAGAATCCATCCAGGACCTCACACACAGCATCTGATGTTGATGTACACGACCTCTTCACCTTCAGACCGAGACCTGTCAATCACAACAGTTACAGAGGAACCTGAGAGAATGAGAAGGTCGTCTGAGGAAGTCTTTGATTAGAATAACTTGATAGGAACAGAAGGGGAGTACTCAGTGCCTTCAACGGGCATCTAGGCACCTGTTACCCTCATTAATCTAAACTCATGTGTCTCATTCCTTCCCAGTTACTCAGTATTCATGGTCTTGCTTAAGGGGGAAAACGTATTAAATGACATGGGTACATATCACTGAGCTAATAAGTTCAAAAGTGAAAATGTACCTGCATCACAAAGTTTGCATGCAAAGCATTGTTCACGCCCATTGTCGCCATCTTGGAAAGTACCTTCTGTGCAAGATAAACATGATGTACTTCTGAATCCTGTGCAATGTCTACTAACATACATTCCTGTTGGAACAAAAACAATTGACTATGTAGGAAAAACAAAAATACAAACAAAACAACATTCCAAATGAGAGATTTTTGAACCAGCTAATTTGTCAGGATATTGTCTTTTACCTGGTGGACAAGTTGGACAACAGCCCTCTTCTGTACTGTATTCTGCTGGGCGACAATTTGCTGATGCAGTAGCATTGTCAATAAAATAAATATGAAATAAAAGTAAATGTATCTGGAAAATTAATTCAACATTGAAAAAAAACATTTTCCAATTTTTATTAACCTAAACCATCAAAATGTTATTTTGAGAGCAGCAAAGTTGTGTGGCTGCAATTCATTTATTGCAAAATAAGGTTTAATGTTTTGACATGCTTTCATTCCAAAGTTATATGGGCAACACTTAATATTTTGGCTGCCATATCATCATTGCCATGTTGACGCTCTGAAATATCTGGGGAGTGATTAAAAAAAGGCAGTTAATGAATGCAATATTTGACAAGAAAGAAATCCGAATGAATGTGTGATGTGAATGATTTCATTGTGTTTTCAGTGTGACCAGTATCCACCTAGTGAATGGGGTCAAACAGTCTCATTAATAATGAGACTGAGATTAATAATTTACGATCGATCGCAAGATCCATCGTGAGAATGATCGTACGAGCGTGGATCCATCGTTATCGGGCCAGTTCAAATACAAATGCAAACAAGTTCACAAATGAAAAGCGTCTTGTAAATTCAATTCAAACAGTTTGTATATAAATGTAACAACATCCAGATATTTTTTTATGAAAATTGCAAATATTTATTTTCATTCATATATTTATGGATTTATATTACATTTATTTAAAACAAGAAAAAAACAATTTGTGTGTGGATCAGAAATGTGTTTGTGAAACTTATTTTTGTTTATGGATTTATTTTACATTTATTCATACCGATATCCTTCTGTTTGTGCATTGAAATGTATTTGTGAGAAGAGAGTAATTTATATATAAATCACAAAATACATTTGTGAATCCTTCTCTGTGCATTCATTATTAATGAGACTGTTCTGACCCCATACTAGTCCCCCAACGTTTACCAGATGTTTTGTAAGATTAATATTGTGGTGAGCAGCACGGGCAGGATGAGACGGGAGCCCACGGTCGACACACAATACCACCATTCGAATAATATTAACCAACTGTTTTTTAACAACATCATTACACCAACATGAGAAATAGGCCTACTATGTAAACATTTGATGAACAAAACAACGTCTCTTAAACTTACTTTCGAGCAATGTTTTTTTTCTTTAGGAAAAGATAAATAGATCAGGTTAGGATTACAAGACTTAACAAAACACAACACAGTTGGTGCCTTAGCACCCTGCTTGGGAAATTAAAACCACCAAGGAAAGGGATAAATTAAACGTTCTTTTAAAATAGTGTGAACAAATCCATTATTAATTCACTAATTTAACCACCATTAAATGCATTGTTTAATACACCGTTCCAAACACTTTTGAACCTTGGCTCCCGTCCGGGTCATTACGTTACGGCTCGCCACAATATTATAGCCTACTTACTATACAAACTAATTTAATCTGATACAACTAGAATATCATATGAGATTTAAGGACTGAGTTTAGTTTACCTTAACTTGAAAAACTCCACCTTGAAGAGAACCCCCCGCCCTTCAAATTTGGTTCTTTATTTCCAGAGAATGTCTGCTGTTTGTTTACCAAAGTGAACGAAGCATGCCCCAACTGCCGCCTATTTACGGACGTCATAACGCCGACGAGCGCCTATGAGAACACAGCTGAAATTCGCGCCATTTTCTCGTCCTGTGTTTTTGAAGGATGCATCGCAGGCATGGACCTATTAAACTTGGATCTAGGCCTCCCGGAGCGGGACTCTCTAAATCGACGCCACTTCGACTTGGGCGGGACTTTACGTCCTACGTCACTCGCTATGGGTGTGCATGTCTGCGCATAGCCGTCACTCGCGATGGGTGTGCATGTGAGAAAGGTTTTGGCTTTAGTGTCTATGGGTTGGTAATAACGGTTCTGATGATTTTTCTGATAGAAAAGTGGTCTTTTATTTCCATAATCGTTGTTGAGTGAACGCATAAACCCGTTTGTTAGTTAGCAGTTAAACAAAATGCGATCTCTTTGTTTACAGTTACCAACGACCAACTGATGATTGGGGGTTCGATTCCCCAGTGATGCAAGGTCTTTTCTTTCATTTTGGACTGCACACACAACGCGAGTGACGGATACTCGCACAATGTACACACATCACTGTCTTTACAATTTCTAGGCAACCGAAGTTTAAAGACTGTCAAGTGTTTAACTCTTGAATCGCATGTACTAGACCTGATGGGTTAGTGGTCAGAGAACAACTCATTAACGCGGGGATAAGGGGTTCGATTCCTTAATGAAGCTAGCTTTTTTCTTTCATATTGGACTGGATGTTTGCAGGCCATTTTGCGTAACTTGTAGTTTATGATGAAGAAATGTTACTGTGGTTAAGGTTAGGGTAACGCTAAGGGTAAGACACAAAGTGTTTTTGCAACACAATATTTCTTACAATAACAAAGTCCAAAGTTTTGATGACTCCAGTAGGAAACTTAAGATACCTAGAGAAATGCGTGAGTGCTCACAAAACATCAACAAGTCAGCAGTGTGGTACAGGGTGATCATTTCTGATATACAGTACAAAAGCTGAAACTATTAGCCAGGATTGGGAAAGATGCAGACGCAGACGTGGGAAGCAATAAGACGCACCAACACACAGTTGCCTGTTGCAAAATGGTTCAGAGTTTAATATAAATTGTTAGGGTTAGCTGGTATGGCGTTATCTGGTATGGCTATAGTCTAATGTTAGCTTAGTTTGTGTTGTTTCGTCATGTTAATCGCTAGTAATAGTAAGTCATTTGTAGAAATATAGCCTATCATCAGACTGTAGGAATGTCACCCACCCTCCATCGCGTAGCCTACGACACTGACGCTCGTAATCTGCAGTGCAAGGGAGTTCGTGCACAGATCGCTGAGACAAACGGCTACGCGCACACATGCAAACCCATAGCGAGTGACGTAGACGTAAAGTCCCGCCCAGGTCGAAGTGGCGTCGATTTAGAGAGTCCCCCCAGGGGAAGTGCATACTTCCGCAATCCACCAGTGCTCAGCGGCCAAGCCTGGTATTGCAGTTGCTTTAGCGGGCTGTGGACTCCGTTCACTCCAATACAAGTGGCGAACAAGAATCTGTCTCCGCAATATGGATATGGATATCAATCAAAGGCTCATAATTATCTTTATACGTTGTAAGCCCACTAATAAAATGTAAGTTTTCTCTTTTCAAAACGCCACCTCGAGCGTTTTATTAGCCTTTGTTTGCAGGAGAAGGAGAACGCCTTTATGTCCTCTCCCTGTACCATTTTCTCCCCATTCAGAATCAGTCTAATCAGTTCCTGGTTTCAACAGTTTCTGAAATAAGAAGGACCAGACAACAGGTTTAGTTTCAGGGTATGTAGTGTATCCTATCCTTTGGGCAGGATAGTAGACTGGGGGTTTGGCTCCTGGTCCAAAAGTACTGGGTTTGATCCCCAATGTCCACAACCTTCTTGTAGGCCTTCAGGTCTTGTTCTTGAGCTAGCTGCCTGAACCCTGCACTTAATGACCTGTATCAGCCCGTATTAGAAATGACTGAAAGACACTTGGGATGAAATGGAAATAGAAGATCATGTTTGATTTTTAATACCATTTTTCTGGTTAAATGGAAAAGTAAACTACAAAACACAATGACTGCTAATAATAAGCCACTTTTAATAACAAGCCAAACCAATACACATATTTTATATTGCCCAGGCCTGATGCTAAAAGTGCCATTAATGTACTCTGTATTGATAAATAAAGTATAATATTCACTTACGTAGTTTGTGTGGCTCTGACAAGACTTTGATGTGCCATTTGAGAATGTTCCATCAGTACAGTGAAGGCACTCTGTGTCTTTATCTGCTGTTCCTGTAGGAATAAAACAATGTTTTATTAGAACACGATCATTCTCAGATGTGGTGTTAACATTACATTTGTGTTAAACATTGCAAGGCTAAATATTAACTACCTTCACCAAAATGGTTAGGTGCTAGCTGCAAGAAGGAAGAAGAAAAACAGAGAATTGTATTTCAAAGGTGTTTCTATCGATCTACTCTTTGCCAGACTGTTGAAGATGATCATGGAATAACTTCAATATCGTGGAACGTCACCAATACATTAAATGTTAAGAAGCTGGATGGCCCCTTATAGGGATGAATAGATTCTGGAGATGTTTAAAGCTATACTTTAAAGTTCAGGTCTCTCTTGTAAAAGAAGTATCATACCTCAAAAAGATGTTAAATAAAAAATGTAATTTAATGAAAGTTAATGTGCAGCAACCTGAGAGAATGAGAAGGTTGTCTGAGGAAGTCTTCGATTAGAATAATGTTATAGGAAATGAAGGGGAGGATTCAGTGCAATCAAGGGGCATCTAGGCACTTGTTACCCTCATTAATTAACTTTTAACTTTTAAATCATTAAATAACTCTTGTTTCTCGTTCATGCCCTGTCAGTATTCATGGTCTTGTTTAAGGGGGAAAGGGTTCTAAAGGACATGGGTACATATCACTGAGCTATTAAGTTGAAAAGTGAAAATGTACCTGCATCACAATGTTTACTTGAAAAGCATTGTTCACGCCCACTGTGGCCATCTTGGAAAGTACCTTCTGTGCAAGATGCACATGATGTACTTGTGAATTCTGTGCAATGTCTACCAACATACATTCCCGTGGGAACCAAAACAATTGACTATGTTGAAAAAACAACCATACAAACAAAATAACATTCCAAATTAGAGATTTTGGTACCAGCTAATTAGTCAGGATATTGTCTATTACTTTTGGACAGGTTGGAAAACAGCCCTCTTCTTTAATGTATTCTGATTGGCGACTGATGCAGTAGCATTGTCAATTAAATAAATATGAAACAAAAGTAAATATTTCTTGAAAATTAATTAAACATTGAAAAAAAACATTTTCCAATTTGTATTAACCTATACCATCAAACACTTATTTTGAGGGCAGCAAAGTTGTGTGGCTGCAATTCATTTATTGCAAAATAGGGTTTATTGTTTTGACATGCTTTCATTCCAAAGTTATATGGGCAACACTTTATATTTTGGCTTCCATATCATCATTGCCATGAATGTTCACGTTCTGAAATATCTGAGGAGAGATTAAAATAGGCAGTTAATGAATGCAATATTTTACAATAAAGAAATCCGAACGAATGTGAGATGTTAATGAATTCATTGTGTTTTCAGCATGACCAGGAGCCACCTAGTGGCCTTATGTGATAGGGGAGAATAGTCTCTTTCGGGAGACCAACTCAACGGGAAAACTCAAACGAAACAGATTTTAAAGGTCCCATGGCATGCTACTTTATGGATGCTTTAATATAGATATTAGTGGGCCCCTAACACAGTATTTGAAGAGGTTCCCGAAATTCAGCCGTGGTGCAGAATTACAGCCACTACGAGTTTGTTCTGTGTTGTCCCCTCACCGCTCGGTGACTCAATCTATTATATTTTTCAACCATGCTTAAGCAGAGTTGCATTGATCTTGACCCAGTGTTTAACTCATTCACAGTCATGCTCAAAAACGATCGATTATATCAGTGGCGCAGGAAGTAGTGGTGCGGCAGGTGCTGAAACACCCCCTGGTGGCGAAGCTTTAAAGGTCCCATGGCATGCAACTTTATGGATGCTTTAATATAGGTATTAGTGGGCCCCTAACACAGTATTTGAAGATGTTCCCGAAATTCAGCCTTGGTGCAGAATTACAGCCACTACGTAACCAGTTGCACATTGAGCTTTCCCCAAATGCGCCGTTTCGGTGTCTGTAGCTTTAATGCAAATGAGGAGGAGAGAGGCGGGTCAAGGAGGAGGGTGGGGGTGTGGCCCTGAGCAGCTTGCGGCCACGGTACCATGCATTCTGTTTACAGTGGATGTATCGCAATGCCGAGCCCCACAGCCTTTGGCCGTGTTCTGTAAATATTCTAGAACACTCCGGGGGCTCCGGTGGAAGTACTGGAGCTCTTTATCTAAATAATATCATATTGTACATAGATATCTATCCAATCCAATTCACTTTATTTATATAGCACAATTTAACCAAACAAAAGGTTCCCAAAGTGCTGTACAACAAGATAAGAAGCGCACTAAACAACACTACAGAAGCACAATAAAAGATGTGGGGCTCAATAGGATAAAAGTAATAAAAAGATAAAAAATAAATAGAATTCAGCAAATAAAATAAAATCAAATAAATAACAATACACTGCCCACATAAAACATCAACATAGCATCAACACGCTACCTGGAGGTAAAAGCCAGAGAAAAGAGGTGAGATGGGACTTAAAAAGAGACAGTGAAGGGGCTTGTCTGATGTGAAGTGGCAAATTATTCCACAGTTTTGGAGCTGCAACGGAAAAAGCGTGTTCACCTCTGAGTTTTAGCCTGGCTCTGGGAACCGTCAGGAGCAGCTGGTCAGCCGACCTGAGAGAGCCACTGGGGCTGTAGGGCTGGAGCAGCCTGGATGGACAGGCTACCAGTGGAGTGAAGCTACAATAGGTGAACTGTGCTCATACTTAATTGTGCTAGTTAAAAGACGGGCTGCAGCATTTCGTACCAGTTGCAGACGAGCAATGGAGGACCCGCTATCCCCAATAGAAAGTCCATTGCAGTAATCCTGCCAGGTGGTCACAAAGGCGTGGATTATTGTTTCAAAGTGCTGGCTCTGAAGGACTGGTTTAATTTTTGCCAGCTGCCTCAACTGGAAAAAGATATACTTCACCACAGCTTTAATCTGGCTGTCAAATTTGAGTCCACTTTTACCCCCAAATTGGTCATAATTGGCTTGTGTTACTGTGCTAAAGAATCCAGACCAACCAGGGGGGGGGGGGGGGGTCACAGAAGTGCAACAAAAGACAATAACTTCAGTCTTTTTTTCATTAAAATTTAAAAAGTTAAGAGACATCCAGGATTTAATATCATGTAAACACTCCTGCAATGGCTTAACACCATAGGCGTCTGACTTATAAAGAGGGACATAAATCTGGGTGTCATCCGCATAGCAATGAAAAGAAATGCAGTTTTTCCTGAGAATCGAACCAAGGTGGAGAAGATAGATGGAAAATAAAAGAGGGCCAAGCACAGAGCCCTGTGGTACCCCATATGAGAGGGGAGCAGTGGAGGACAGTCACCAAGGCTAACACAGAAGGTTCGATGTGACAGGTAGGACCTGAACCATTCAAGAGCTGTGCCAATGATGCCCACCCACTGCTCCAAACGAGCAATCAGGATCTCATGGTCCACTGTATCAAAAGCAGCAGTCAAATCAAGAAGTACAAGGACAACACAGTGACCAAAGTCAGTGGCTAAAAATATGTACAATATGTAATATATTAAAAACTCTTAAAAGTGCTGTGCAATGTTTTAAAACCGGAAAATCTCAATAATATTTTGTTCATTTAAAAAGTCCATGAGCTGGGAATACACAATCTTTTAAGGTTTTAGAAAGAAATGGCAAATTGGATATAGGCCTAGAGTTGGCCAAAACAGTAGAATCCAGCCCAGGTATTTGCACAACGGCATGTTTAAAGTTAACAGGAACCACTCCAGAGGTAAGACTGCTATTAATAACTGCAGTACATGATGGTCCAACAGTCTGAAAAACCTCCTTGAGAAGTCGGGGAGGGACTTTATCCCCCGGAGAGCCTGAGGGCTTCAAACGACCAACAATATCCAGCACAAAGTGCAGGGTCACACGCCCAAATGAGTCAAAAACAGCAAAGCAGGGGACAGACACTGAAGGGTCAATGGCAGGTGGTGAAATAAGTGCTCTGGCAGATGTGACTATCAATAAAGAAGTAAAGAAAGTTTCACAGTTTTATAGACATAACATTGCAGGGAGTACAATACAGTCAAAAGACACATAACATTATGCAAAAAGACCAATAAATAGCCCCTTTTCCACGACCTCCACTGGCTCCCTGTAGTCGCTCCCATCAGATTCAGGACGACGGTTCAGTCCTACAAGGCGGTCAATGGAGCTGCCCCTGCCTCCCTCCCAGCGTTGGTCAGACCACACCCCCCGGCTCGAGCGCTCCGCTCAACCCCTTCAGCTGGAGGCCTGGTGCCGCCATCGCTAAGAGCGAGCCAAGGTCCATCACCAAAGACCCAACTGGGCGTCCCCCAGGGAGCAGGAGGTCCCAGGGGGACGGCGCCCAGGGAGTAGGAGGTCCCGGGGGGACGGCGCCCGGGCGCTGGGTGCTTCAGACCAACGGACGTGCAGAGCCGCTCTGGAGGCTGACCCGGGGAGCAGAAAGCTGTCCGGGACCGCCCTGGAGCCCGGAGAGGAAGGAGGAGCCGTTCAGGAGGCCCACGACGAAGGAAGAGACACTCAGGGGGCTGGAGAAAGCTCGGTGGTCGACCAAGAGAGGGGGAGCGTGGACACAAGCAGACGTTACCATCATAAGCTTCTCTGGTAAAGCTGTTCTGCAGTGCTCTCCCTCTCCCCCTCCTCCCTCTCCTCCTCCCTCCCCCCCCTTCCCCTCCTGTCCTCTCCTCCTCCCTCCCCCCCTCCCCCTCCTCCCTCTCCCCCTCCTCCCTCTCCTCCTCCCTCTCCCCCCTTCCCCTCCGGTCCTCTCCTCCTCCCTCCCCCCCCTTCCCCTCCGGTCCTCTCCTCCTCCCTCTCCCCCCTTCCCCTCCTGTCCTCTCCTCCTCCCTCCCCCCCCTTCCCCTCCTCCCTCTCCTCCTCCCTCTCCCCCTCCTCCCTCTCCTCCTCCCTCTCCCCCCTTCCCCTCCGGTCCTCTCCTCCTCCCTCTCCCCCTCCTCCCTCTCCTCCTCCCTCTCCCCCCTTCCCCTCCGGTCCTCTCCTCCTCCCTCCCCCCCCTTCCCCTCCGGTCCTCTCCTCCTCCCTCTCCCCCCTTCCCCTCCTGTCCTCTCCTCCTCCCTCCCCCCCCTTCCCCTCCTCCCTCTCCTCCTCCCTCTCCTCCCCCTTAGAGTAGCCTTCATTTCCCTCACTCTCAACACCTCCATCCTCCTCCATCACATCTTCACTATCTGGGCTGAAGGCTGAAGGGTGGAGCAGCTCTGCAGCTGGTTGTTCTCAGGTGGAGATGAGGACACAACCAGACACACAACCAGACACACACAACATTTGACACACAACAACCAGATTAAATATCCACCCTACACAGGGTGGCAACCCAGCCGTTGCCAATTAAGAAGATGAAGAGCACCTGAGGAACGGGTGGAGAAGCAGCTTCAATAGCCGCTCCTCCACTCATTCGGGGCTCTCCCAGCCCTGGAGCTCCTCCACGAGGAGACCGGTCGTCGTGGGCGACGGGACTCCACCCACGAAGGATGGGACCGTTGATGCCTCCCAGGTTTTACGTTATTTGTGTTTTGAGAGACTTTGTTATATTCTGGATTCTTTTCCCCTCAAAGTTGTGTCCTGTTTGGGAGGAGGTGGTTCGCTCACACGCACACACACACACACACACACACACACACACACACACACACACACACACACACACACACACACACACACACACACACACACACACACACACACACACACACACACACACACTACCTGTTGGACGGTAGTCTTGGCTCAACTCCTTGCTCTGTATTTCGATCTGAATAAAATATGATCAAATTATTTACACAGTGCATCATGTAATAAATATCACTCATAAGTTCACACACATCGTTGTATTCTGTGTCAACCCAGTGATAACACATACCTTTGATTGCGGAGTTGATTCTATATAGTGATAAACACAGTCACATGTCAGGACAGCAGTCACTATCGTTTAGCAAAACCATGATACATGTTAGTTTAATGTAACATGATACATGTTAGTTTAATGTAACCATGATACATGTTAGTTTAATGTAACATGATACGTGTTAGTTTAATGTAACGTGATACATGTTAGTTTAATGTAACGTGATACATGTTAGTTTAATGGGACTTGATACATATTAGTTAATGTAACCATGATACACATTAGTTGAATGTATCACTTACCTCTTTTATTCTTCCTGTGAATAATGGCTATGATTAAAGCCATTAAAGCCATTACCAGTATGACTCCTGGTATTACTATTCCTGCCACTAGTCCTGCATGTGGACCATGTTCTCCACATTCAGAATCAGTTGAATCAGTTCCTGGTCTCATCAGTTTCAGTCCCACAGATTCACATCTGAGATAAGAAGGACCAGACAACAGGTTTAGTTTCAGGGTGTGTAGTGTATATCCTATCCTGGGGGGAGGATAGTAGACTGGGGGTTTGACCCCTGGTCCAAAAGCACTGGGTGTGATCCCCAATGACCACAACCTTCCTGTAGGCCTTCAGGTATACTCTTGTTTTTGAGCTAGATGCCTGACCCCTACCTGATCCTAATGACCTCTATCTGCCTATATTAGAAATGACTGAAAGACACTCTGGATGAAATGAAAATAGAAAATCACGTTTGATTGTCAAGCTTTTGATACTTTTGCCGTTTATTTTATTACCATTTATCTGATTAAATGGAAAAGTAAACTACAAAACACTGCTAATTATAAGCCACTGCTAATAATTAGCCACACCAATACACATATGGTATACTGCCCAGGCCTGATGCTAAAAGCCCCATTAATGTACTCTGTATTGATAAATAAACTATAATATTCACTCACTTTGTGTGGTTCTGACAAGACGATGATGTGCCATCTGAGAATGTTCCATCAGTACAGTGAGGGCACTCTGTGTCTTTATCTGCTGTTCCTGTAGGAATATAAAGATGTTTTATTAGGACAAGATCATTCTCTAATGTGGTGTGAACATTACATTCATGTTAAACATGGCGAGGTTAAATAATACAACTACCTTCACCACATTTGTTTAGCGCAAGCTCCAAGAAGGAAGAAGAAAACAGAGAATTGTATTTCAAAGGTGTTTCTATCCATCTACTCATAGTCAGACTGTTGTATTTGATCATGGAATAACTTAGACTCCAATGCATTCAATGGTAAGAAGCTGGATGGCCGCTACAAAAAAAAAGCCTATAATGCAATTAAACGATGAACATACAAAGATATGCCTTGAACATAGTAGTCAGGCTACTGCTTCTTTGTTTTGAGCCCAAAAAAAGAAAAGAAAAAAAAAGATAATAATGTGCGTTAATCGCGCGTTAAAAAAATTAACGTTGTTAAAATTGGTTTGCGTTAACGCCGTTAATAACGTGTTTAACTGACAGCTCTAACATATATATATATGTATATATGTGAATGTTGCGGAACCAAGCCTACGATTTTTACTCTTGTGTACTGTACAATAAGATGTAATAAAAGTGATTCTGATTCTGATACATAGAACACTGACCTCTTTGACCGATGTATTGACCAGGACTGCAAACCGTGTGTCTCTGAGCGGCCCTACATCCACCTCTGTTAGAGTCACTACAGAAGAATTCATCCAGGACCTCACACACAGCATCTGATGTTGATGAACAAGACTTCTTCGCCTTCAGGCCGAGACCTGTCAATCACAACAGTTACAGAGGAACCTGAGAGATTGAGAAGGTCATCTGAGGAAGTCTTAGATTAGAATAACTTGATAGGAACAGAAGGGGAGTATTCAGTGCATTCAAGGGGCATCTAGGCACCTGTTACCCTCATTAATCTAAACTCATGTTTCTCATTCCTTTCCTTTAACTCAGTATTCATGGTCCTGTTTAATGGGGAAAGGGTTTTAAATGACATGGTTACATATCACTGAGCTAATAAGTGGAAAAGTGAAAATGTACCTGCATCACAATGTTTACATGAAAAGCATTGTTCACGCCCATTGTCACCATCTTGGAAAGTACCTTCTGTGCAAGATGCACATGATGTACTTGTGAATTCTGTGCAATGTCTACTAACATACATTCCTGTTGGAACCAAAACAATTTACTATATATGAAAAACAAAAATACAAACAAAACAACATTCCAAATGAGAGATTTTTGAACCAGCTAATTAGTCAGGATATTGCCTCTTACCAGGTGGACAGGTTGGACAACAGCCCTCTTCTGTACTGTATTCTGCTGGGCGACAATTTGCTGAAGCAGTAGCATTGTCAATAAAATAAATATGAAATAAAAGTAAATATATCTTGAAAATAAATTCCAAATTGAAAAATAACATTTTCCAATTTGTATTAACCTTTTGAGGGCAGCAAAGTTGTGTGGCTGCAATTAATTTAATGTAAAATAAGGTTTATTGTTTTGACATGCTTTCATTTAAAAGTTATATGGGCCACACTTGCTATATTTTGGCTGCCATATCATCACTGCCATGCATGTTGACGTTCAGAAATATCTGGGGAGAGATAAAAGAAAGGCAGTTAATGAATGCGACATTTTACCAGAAAGAAATCCGAATGAATGTGCAATGAATGAATTAATTTCGTTTTTCAGCGTGATCAGGAGCCACGTGGCCTTATGGGATATGGAAGAATAGTCTCTTACTGTGCGTTCACGCCAAAAGCTGTAAAGCGTTCACTTTCTATTAGACATGAGCGATAAAGCGATAGGAGCAAGACTTTAAAGCTGTAAAGCTGTAAATGAGAGTTGAAAACAGCTCAACTCTATGCAAATTAGCTAGTAGCGTTTCGGCTGTAAATGACCGCCAGCCAATCGGAATGTAGATGTCTCTCGCCGACGTGGATCCCAGTAAAATAAATCCAATTCTAATTTGTCAGTTTGCCGTGTGTCTGCCTGGCACACACACAATAGCGATCAACTAAACTATAATCTAGCATATAAACAATAGCTCCATGAATTAGTTATTCAGCGTTTCATGTATTTATGCTTATTATTATTTTTCTATAGACCAAATGTACGACTATCTTGAGTTTTTGTGTCTCGGCATCAGCAGCAGCACGATGCAGGCAAAAAGCACGGCTCCTTCAAAATGGAAAAGCAGAACCACAAGAGCGATATGAGCTGCAGGGGAGACCAACGAAAAACTCAATCGAAACGCATTCTAAATGAGTTGCTGCACGCAATGCAGAACCAAACATAATGCATTGAGTTCTGAGTTGTTCCCTCACTGCCAGGGGTGGACTGGGACAAAAATTCAGGCCTGGCATTTTCTGTCCAGACCAGCCCACTACATTATCAGCACTAGGGGTGGGACGAGACGAACGGGAAGAACCTTGTACTTACTTTATTGAAACAATTTAATCAAGTACATGCATCCGAATAATAGTTCAGCACTGCAAATAGCAGTTGTTGCTTTGTTTGTCTCTTGTGCTGCTGACAAGAAAGGTGTGAAACGCAAACAGGAAGTTAACATCCTGGGGTCGCTGCATCTCCAACCCCCATAGCCTACCTACATATCTACAAAACTTAAATATCACACTTGATCCAACGCTAAATTCTCTCTTGCAGTTTTTAGTCTGTGAATGTGAAAATCTTCAACTGTGACTCAGTCATTGTGAAATCATAAATAGAGAATTGATTTCCCCCGCGGATAATGTAGGCAATAGAACGCCTACATTATTATTAGAGAAAATAAGCCCCGACAGGGCGAACAGGACACCGACGCGCAGCGGAGGTGTCTTGCTTCGCCATAAAGGGGCTTATTTTTCGATAATGACCGGCGAAGTTCTATACATTATCCCGCTTATTACACGGCTACTTCCCAAAACGAAACAATTTATTTACAATGTACAGTGTATGTGTGTGTCGACCCACGGTCGACACACAATATCACCATTCAAATAATATTTACAAACTGTGTGTGAAACAGCATCATTACACCAACATGAAAAATACTATGTCAACATAAGATGAATAAAGCATCGTCTCTCAAATGTAGGCTACTTTCAATTGATTAACAATTATCGACGGAACCTGAGGTGGTAATTGTTTTAGTTTGAGGTGCCTAATTGTTTCAGTATATAGGTACACGTGAACCGGGATTCATTTGTTTTTAAACAAAGCGGGACATTTTGCGATGAAAACAATATCCCGAGATTGAGATCTCCATCATCGGATATTTCCCATGCCCAATATCCCGAGATAGCGAACCAATTGCGCTAGGAGGTTAATCACGTACGTGTAGCATTTCAGCACGCTGCTTGGGAAATTAAAACCACTAAGGAAAGGGATTAATTAAACGCCCTTTAAAAAAGTGAGAACAAAATCCATTGAATCCCAGATTGAAATACAAACGAAGTAATTTAATCTGATATAACTAGAATATGAGATTAGATTTAAGGACAGAGATTAGTTCACTTTACCTTGAATGACTTGAACTTGAAGAGCAGCTTTTACTTCTTTTGCTTTATATGTTTGCGTCGGTATGAAGACCGAGAATGAACCCCCCACCCTCCTCGCACTTACGTCAGGGAATTTCCTCTCGTCAGATATAACTCTATACCCAGTGGTGTAGTCTATTTTATTGTAGTGGGTATACTGTGATGATTCCCTCCCAGCCTCGTACAAACCCGTCCGACCGGTACGTGTACGTGTGTGGCACTTATGGGGTGTCGCACCACACTCACCAACGCAGGGGTCTACAACCCGCTGATTTAAGAGTATAATGATGATCAACAATCATGGAAAGCTGAGTAGGTTTATCAGTTTTAATAACAGTATGAACAAATAGAACACAAAAATGACAAGTTGTCCTTTGTATATCTATAGTAGCAATAGCACATGCTAAACAAGGACAAAATCTACTCAATATAATTTAATGAACTGTTAACATCCATGGCTAACCAGTGCATGAGAAGGAGATGACAGGAGACTAATGTTTCACTCTTTCAATTGCTCTAATTTGAGCTCTTACTGTTATCTAACATACCATACAGTAATTGAATTGTGTAAAAGTGTGAAATTACTGCACCTTAAAAATGACCATGAATTAGCTATACTCTCATTTGCATAGTGATTAACATTATGAATTTAAATTGTGTATACCTGTATGTTGGCTGACATTTACCTACAACTTTTTTTCCCTCCACTCTAACCAAGGATGACTGTTTTTAAATTCCCTAGCCTGACACCCAGTCTGAAAGGCTGGCCAGGGGTTCTCATCTAAAAGTAACAAGGAGATATAAAGTGGGATTAAAACATTGTCTTCTGTTGACTACTTATTATGTGGTTTACACATTAATATGGGAGGACTGGACACACACACGAACGCACGCCCACGCACGCACACACGCGAGAAGGAGGGGCTCGGCCCGCCAACTAACGTGCAGAGATGCAGGGGCAGCTTCGCGCTTAACAGAGACAGGGCAGAGCGCGAGCGCGCAGTGGGAATTTTATGAATGGTGAATGTAGGAGATTACTTCCCCTGCTTAAAGTATTTTATTGCAGTTATACCCAACCGATATTTCCGAAAAATAAACACAGAAGTGAAAGATCTGTCACAAGACGATTGATACGTATCCGTGCACATTTTTAAGTGGGTATACGCAAATCCTGGTGCGTTCCCAGTGGGTATACGGCGTATACCTGCGTATCACGTAGACTACACCACTGTCTATACCCAGCTAACAAAATGACGTCCCTAGGACGTCCCCTGAACGTCCCCGAAAGTTATAAGGACGTCGCAAGGGAACGTCCCCACAACGTCTTTTTGTAGGGTTCCCTAAAGGTCCCGGGGACGTCGCAAACAAACGTCCCCGGGACGTCCCCGGTACGTCCCCATGACGTCCTTTTGTATGGTTCCCTAAAGGTCCCGGGGACGTCGCAAACAAACGTCCCCGGGACGTCTATGTAACGTCCTCACAACATTTAGGGGACGTTCAGGGGACATCCCCAGATTGCTATGATTAAAGCCATTAAAGCCATTACCAGTATGACTCCTGGTATTACTATTCCTGCCACTAGTCCTGCATGTGGACCATGTTCTCCACATTCAGAATCAGTTGAATCAGTTCCTGGTCTCATCAGTTTCAGTCCCACAGATTCACATCTGAGATAAGAAGGACCAGACAACAGGTTTAGTTTCAGGGTGTGTAGTGTATATCCTATCCTGGGGGGAGGATAGTAGACTGGGGGTTTGACCCCTGGTCCAAAAGCACTGGGTGTGATCCCCAATGACCACAACCTTCCTGTAGGCCTTCAGGTATACTCTTGTTTTTGAGCTAGATGCCTGACCCCTACCTGATCCTAATGACCTGTATCTGCCTATATTAGAAATGACTGAAAGACACTCTGGATGAAATGAAAATAGAAAATCACGTTTGATTGTCAAGCTTTTGATACTTTTGCCGTTTATTTTATTACCATTTATCTGATTAAATGGAAAAGTAAACTACAAAACACTGCTAATTATAAGCCACTGCTAATAATTAGCCACACCAATACACATATGGTATACTGCCCAGGCCTGATGCTAAAAGCCCCATTAATGTACTCTGTATTGATAAATAAACTATAATATTCACTCACTTTGTGTGGTTCTGACAAGACGATGATGTGCCATCTGAGAATGTTCCATCAGTACAGTGAGGGCACTCTGTGTCTTTATCTGCTGTTCCTGTAGGAATATAAAGATGTTTTATTAGGACAAGATCATTCTCTAATGTGGTGTGAACATTACATTCATGTTAAACATGGCAAGGTTAAATAATACAACTACCTTCACCACATTTGTTTAGCGCAAGCTCCAAGAAGGAAGAAGAAAACAGAGAATTGTATTTCAAAGGTGTTTCTATCCATCTACTCATAGTCAGACTGTTGTATTTGATCATGGAATAACTTAGACTCCAATGCATTCAATGGTAAGAAGCTGGATGGCCCCTACAAAAAAAAAGCCTATAATGCAATTAAACGATGAACATACAAAGATATGCCTTGAACATAGTAGTCAGGCTACTGCTTCTTTGTTTTGAGCCCAAAAAAAGAAAAGAAAAAAAAAGATAATAATGTGCGTTAATCGCGCGTTAAAAAAATTAACGTTGTTAAAATTGGTTTGCGTTAACGCCGTTAATAACGTGTTTAACTGACAGCTCTAACATATATATATATGTATATATGTGAATGTTGCGGAACCAAGCCTACGATTTTTACTCTTGTGTACTGTACAATAAGATGTAATAAAAGTGATTCTGATTCTGATACATAGAACACTGACCTCTTTGACCGATGTATTGACCAGGACTGCAAACCGTGTGTCTCTGAGCGGCCCTACATCCACCTCTGTTAGAGTCACTACAGAAGAATTCATCCAGGACCTCACACACAGCATCTGATGTTGATGAACAAGACTTCTTCGCCTTCAGGCCGAGACCTGTCAATCACAACAGTTACAGAGGAACCTGAGAGATTGAGAAGGTCATCTGAGGAAGTCTTAGATTAGAATAACTTGATAGGAACAGAAGGGGAGTATTCAGTGCATTCAAGGGGCATCTAGGCACCTGTTACCCTCATTAATCTAAACTCATGTTTCTCATTCCTTTCCTTTAACTCAGTATTCATGGTCCTGTTTAATGGGGAAAGGGTTTTAAATGACATGGTTACATATCACTGAGCTAATAAGTGGAAAAGTGAAAATGTACCTGCATCACAATGTTTACATGAAAAGCATTGTTCACGCCCATTGTCACCATCTTGGAAAGTACCTTCTGTGCAAGATGCACATGATGTACTTGTGAATTCTGTGCAATGTCTACTAACATACATTCCTGTTGGAACCAAAACAATTTACTATATATGAAAAACAAAAATACAAACAAAACAACATTCCAAATGAGAGATTTTTGAACCAGCTAATTAGTCAGGATATTGCCTCTTACCTGGTGGGCAGGTTGGACAACAGCCCTCTTCTGTACTGTATTCTGCTGGGCGACAATTTGCTGAAGCAGTAGCATTGTCAATAAAATAAATATGAAATAAAAGTAAATATATCTTGAAAATAAATTCCAAATTGAAAAATAACATTTTCCAATTTGTATTAACCTTTTGAGGGCAGCAAAGTTGTGTGGCTGCAATTAATTTAATGTAAAATAAGGTTTATTGTTTTGACATGCTTTCATTTAAAAGTTATATGGGCCACACTTGCTATATTTTGGCTGCCATATCATCACTGCCATGCATGTTGACGTTCAGAAATATCTGGGGAGAGATAAAAGAAAGGCAGTTAATGAATGCGACATTTTACCAGAAAGAAATCCGAATGAATGTGCAATGAATGAATTAATTTCGTTTTTCAGCGTGATCAGGAGCCACGTGGCCTTATGGGATATGGAAGAATAGTCTCTTACTGTGCGTTCACGCCAAAAGCTGTAAAGCGTTCACTTTCTATTAGACATGAGCGATAAAGCGATAGGAGCAAGACTTTAAAGCTGTAAAGCTGTAAATGAGAGTTGAAAACAGCTCAACTCTATGCAAATTAGCTAGTAGCGTTTCGGCTGTAAATGACCGCCAGCCAATCGGAATGTAGATGTCTCTCGCCGGCGTGGATCCCAGTAAAATAAATCCAATTCTAATTTGTCAGTTTGCCGTGTGTCTGCCTGGCACACACACAATAGCGATCAACTAAACTATAATCTAGCATATAAACAATAGCTCCATGAATTAGTTATTCAGCGTTTCATGTATTTATGCTTATTATTATTTTTCTATAGACCAAATGTACGACTATCTTGAGTTTTTGTGTCTCGGCATCAGCAGCAGCACGATGCAGGCAAAAAGCACGGCTCCTTCAAAATGGAAAAGCAGAACCACAAGAGCGATATGAGCTGCAGGGGAGACCAACGAAAAACTCAATCGAAACGCATTCTAAATGAGTTGCTGCACGCAATGCAGAACCAAACATAATGCATTGAGTTCTGAGTTGTTCCCTCACTGCCAGGGGTGGACTGGGACAAAAATTCAGGCCTGGCATTTTCTGTCCAGACCAGCCCACTACATTATCAGCACTAGGGGTGGGACGAGACGAACGGGAAGAACCTTGTACTTACTTTATTGAAACAATTTAATCAAGTACATGCATCCGAATAATAGTTCAGCACTGCAAATAGCAGTTGTTGCTTTGTTTGTCTCTTGTGCTGCTGACAAGAAAGGTGTGAAACGCAAACAGGAAGTTAACATCCTGGGGTCGCTGCATCTCCAACCCCCATAGCCTACCTACATATCTACAAAACTTAAATATCACACTTGATCCAACGCTAAATTCTCTCTTGCAGTTTTTAGCCTGTGAATGTGAAAATCTTCAACTGTGACTCAGTCATTGTGAAATCATAAATAGAGAATTGATTTCCCCCGCGGATAATGTAGGCAATAGAACGCCTACATTATTATTAGAGAAAATAAGCCCCGACAGGGCGAACAGGACACCGACGCGCAGCGGAGGTGTCTTGCTTCGCCATAAAGGGGCTTATTTTTCGATAATGACCGGCGAAGTTCTATACATTATCCCGCTTATTACACGGCTACTTCCCAAAACGAAACAATTTATTTACAATGTACAGTGTATGTGTGTGTCGACCCACGGTCGACACACAATATCACCATTCAAATAATATTTACAAACTGTGTGTGAAACAGCATCATTACACCAACATGAAAAATACTATGTCAACATAAGATGAATAAAGCATCGTCTCTCAAATGTAGGCTACTTTCAATTGATTAACAATTATCGACGGAACCTGAGGTGGTAATTGTTTTAGTTTGAGGTGCCTAATTGTTTCAGTATATAGGTACACGTGAACCGGGATTCATTTGTTTTTAAACAAAGCGGGACATTTTGCGATGAAAACAATATCCCGAGATTGAGATCTCCATCATCGGATATTGCCCATGCCCAATATCCCGAGATAGCGAACCAATTGCGCTAGGAGGTTAATCACGTACGTGTAGCATTTCAGCACGCTGCTTGGGAAATTAAAACCACTAAGGAAAGGGATTAATTAAACGCCCTTTAAAAAAGTGAGAACAAAATCCATTGAATCCCAGATTGAAATACAAATGAAGTAATTTAATCTGATATAACTAGAATATGAGATTAGATTTAAGGACAGAGATTAGTTCACTTTACCTTGAATAACTTGAACTTGAAGAGCAGCTTTTACTTCTTTTGCTTTATATGTTTGCGTTGGTATGAAGACCGAGAATGAACCCCCCACCCTCCTCGCACTTACGTCAGGGAATTTCCTCTCGTCAGATATAACTCTATAGCTCTGGGTTGATCCAAAAGCAGTGTTGGGGCCATAGATATATATAGAACACTATATATATCTATGGTTGGGGCCTCGTGTATGAAGGTATTATTGTAGCAAAAGTCTTTAGCACCTGTAACTGCAGAATTTGAATGCGTACACTAAAGTCACAGTAAATTTGAAGTCGTATATATTTATTTTGCATGTGTACTCTAAAGTCACAAATGTGTAACATTACTGTAGAACTATATGCAATGCTCATACGCATTGTCACAGGTGAGCCTCCGTACCGAGCGAGAAGGCATGTATGCATGCGTGCTGGCACGGAGGTCGGAGGAAGATAGTTCGTGGCCACCCAAGAGATGCCTGTTAGTCGATGAACCCTGTGAATGTTAAATAAATATCCTGAAAGATACTAAGGACTATTATTGAACACATCTTAGGCCTAGTAACGGGGACGCTGGCGAGTCTAACGCCGCTCTGTATGGCTTGTTTTTATTCAGTATTTTCAATATTTCTCACAATTGCATTGAACATTTTTTTATTTTTTTTGGTCTTTAGTAGTTTTGCTAAGTTTACTTGTTATACATAGTCACTTTTCGCTATTGTAAGTGCGCCAGTTTTCTTTATTTCTACGTGTTTTATACGTGGAGTCGTACAGTTGGTGGACGCTGTTGCCTTTTAAACGCTGCTGCTGCTGCTGCTCACCGGAACGTCATTCTGAACATTATTTTTTCTGCGATTTTCTTTTTCTTACTAGTCTTTTAACTTTTTATCAGTTTTCTTTTGCTTACTTTCAACAGCTTCTGTCTGAAACCCTTCTGGACCTCGGATCGGACTACAAAGTTAAGTTAAGTAAGTGCGTCGGTTTTCTTTCTTTCTTTATTTATTCCTGAACGTTAAACGTCTGCGTGTTTTGTTTTGTGTTTTGTGCGTGGAGTCGTGCAGCTGTTGGTGGATGACACCTGCTGGCCGGCTAGACTGCTGCTAACCCCCAGCGCCGTCCAACTGGCTTCCCCGTCTCCAGCGTAGCTACAACCGCAGGCTCCACTCCTCTGCCTCCGCTGTGCTGGCTCTGTGGCCTCACCATAAGCCACAGAGCCCTGGAAACTGGTCCTTAGCTAGCCAGCTTGTGACCAGCTGGATGCTACCTGTCCGTGCCACTGCTGTCAGCTGTGCGGGACCTGCCTGCAGCGCTGGGCCATTGATTAGCTGGCTGCCGGGTGAGCCATTGCGGGGTGACTACATGCTAGCGGGCTGCTACAACCCTGCCCTCCGTCATCGTCCCCTGCTTAAACACTGGTATTCCATCTCCGAGCTCCTCCAATTACTGTATAATATATATATAATATATATGTATTCCATCTCAGTGGCGTTTTCTCCCGGAGGCAAAGGGAAGCCAGGCTTCCCTGTTATTTTAGGCTGTAGTTGTCATCCAATAAAAACATTTATGTTAACAGTTTCGTTAATTATTTTGTGCTGTGTTGCTGTCATTTCTTCCCCATTTTCTCCTCTCATTGACCATTTCACAATGCGCGATACGGCGCCCCTCTTATAAACTATAGACGCGGCGAAACACGACACTGCACACTGCGAGGAAGCCAGCCCGAGCTGGCATCCCTTGGTGAAAAAAAAAGAAAGAATTGACCAAAAAAAAGAAAGAATTGACCAATCAGGTGAGGCTACTGTCATGACACTGCCCTCCTCTGATTGGTCGGGAGGGTGTCAGGAGGTTGCCAAGGGAAGCCACTCGGCCCTTGGCTTCACACCAATCAAATCAAAGCATCATTATCAACGTCACCGAAAAAACAATAACAGAACAAATAGTGCGAAATTAGCATGTTTGAATTGTTCTTATTTTTGAGTAGCCTACTTAGCAAGTGCAGTTATGGAGGGTGGAGATTTTGATTATTTGCTTAAAAATAATTTGACCAAACTACCACAACAGCAGCGAATCAAAATAAAATCCGATTGCAGGCCAACACCGAAGCTGAAACTGCGCGGGGAGAGAAAGCAAGGCTTCTTTCGGATGTTCAATGAAGAAAACTATACACGAACGGAGTGGCTAGCTGGCAGCAGCAAACTTCAGCGACTATTTTGCTGGCCGTGTCTTCTTTTTGACAAGGATTCGTGCTCCCTTAACAATCCCTGGGTCACTACAGGATTCGTGGACCTTGCCAACTTGTCCCGGGCAATCGGGAGGGACGGTAAATCAAAAAGCCACATATACTGCGCTGTGAAACTGGCACTGTTTGGACGTGTCAGGA
Organism: Gadus morhua; assembly: GCF_902167405.1. Taxonomy (NCBI): domain Eukaryota; kingdom Metazoa; phylum Chordata; class Actinopteri; order Gadiformes; family Gadidae; genus Gadus; species Gadus morhua. The sequence continues at coordinate 29,056,822 of NC_044048.1, forward strand.
TTGATGACATTAGCGGCTTGTGCATTTCGGTCGGGGAGGGGTTGCATTTATAATCAAATGTGTAATTTAATGAGATGTTTAGGAGGACTGTGTGTGTGTTTGGGGGGGGTGTGTGTGAGTGTGTGAGAGCGAGAGAGAGAGAGCGTGTCGTGTTGGTCAGATTACAGGCGTGTGTAAGTCCTGGTAAATGACCAGGCGCTCAAAAAGCTCTTGTAGTTGCATTAAATACATCCAAGCTGCAATGCACTATTTTCTCTAAAGGTTTGGCCTCACTTGGCTTCCTCAAAAAAAATCCCCACGCCACGCCACTGTTCCATCTCCGAGCTCCTCCAATTACACTCTTCACCATGCACTCCTCCCGGACACATTATATCCAACACAATCAAAGAACTCGGACTCCTTCGTTGGCCACGATATGTCCACCGAGGCAGCCGGAGGACGTTTGTTTACTCCGGCTCAGAAAATTCCATTTCCTCACTATGGGCCAATCGGCACCCGCCAAAGACACGACGTCATCAACATTACAACCACACCGTGCGCACTGTTTATCTCACTCCGCTACCCAGAACTCCTCAACCTGTCACCAACAAAAACTCATCTCTTCTGACATTTGCACTTCTAAACACCCGTTCACTTAATAAAAAAGGACTTCTCCTCAGTGAATTTATTTCTGATTCAGCACTGGATTTTCTCTGTCTCACTGAAACCTGGCAAAAACCCATGGACTATTTTTCACTCAATCAAGCCACGCCCCCTGGATACTCTTACATTGACAAACCTCGTCTGGATGGTCATTCTGGTGGTGGAATTGCCATCATCCATCGCCATGACATTAAAACCAGTGCAACATCCATCCCAACCCCTTCTTCATTTGAATCCCTTTCTTTTAAACTGTCTGGTCCCAAGCCCCTGGTCATTGCAGTCATTTACCGTCCCCCTAAGCCCGACCCTGCCTTTCCCTCTGATCTATCGGCATTCCTTACCCAGCTCTGTGCTATATCTCCATCCGTTCTCCTCCTGGGCGATTTCAACATTCATGTGGACTCCTCTGTCTGCAAACCCGCAATCGAACTTCTGGAAATCTTTTCATTCTTCAACATCACCCAACACATCGATTTTCCAACTCATAACAAAGGCCACACCCTGGATCTGGTCTGTTCCACTGGCATCACAATCAGTCACCTGGCCAGTAACAACCTACACATCTCTGACCATCTGGCCATTACTTTTCAAACTCACACTCCCTCCCCCCATGAGAAGCAAAAACGCACCATCACTTTCCGCAACCTCAAATCCATCAACCCATCCTCTCTTTCCACATGTCTTTCTGAGTCCATCGCTAAACTCACAATCACCCACAACAACTCCCCCGACTACCTGGTTAACTGCTATAACTCACCCCTCTCATCCTGCCTTGACCAGCTTGCACCTGTTCAGTCTAAATTGGTCTCATTCTCCCACTCTGCCCCATGGTACACTGACGAACTCCGCCATCTCAAATCCAAACGACGCCAACTGGAACGGCTTTCCCACAAAACAGGTCTTACCGTCCACCAGGAAATGTACAAACAACACCTCCAGCTATACAACGACACCCTGAACTCCGCCCGCTCCTCCTACTACTCAGGAATCATCCAGTCTGGCAGCAGCAATCCAAGGACCCTCTTCAACACCATTAACACACTCCTCAAGCCATTGGACACCATCTCTCAATCCTTCTCAGTTGAAAAATGCAATAACTTCCTATCCTTCTTCAATGATAAAATCAGCACAATCCACAGCCAGTTGACCATCGACCCCGCCCTACGTCCCAAATCGGATCCCCCCCTAACCACCGGTCAATCCTTCTCCACATTTGCTACCATCACCTCCTCTGATCTTTCCTCCATAGTCTCAACCATGAAATCAACAACCTGCAACCTGGACCCGCTCCCCACCACACTTCTAAAGGCCTGTCTCCCCATTCTCTCCACCCTCATCACTAACACTGTAAACTCCTCTCTATCCTCCGGCCATGTCCCCTCCTCCCTAAAGCTTGCATCAGTCACCCCCGTACTAAAGAAACCCGGCCTGGATCCTGATTCCCCTAACAACTACCGCCCCATCTCCAATCTACCTTTTCTGTCTAAAATCCTGGAACGTGTTGTTGCCAAACAACTCATCACCTACCTTGACACCAACGACCTCTTTGAACTCTTCCAATCCGGTTTCCGCTCCAAACACAGTACAGAAACTGCCCTCCTCAAAGTGACCAATGACCTTCTGCTATCCTCTGACACTGGCTCCCTAAATATCCTCATCCTCCTTGACCTCAGTGCTGCCTTTGACACGATCAATCACTCCATTCTCCTCTCCCGTCTCCAATCCACCCTTGGCATCACTGGCACTGCCCTCTCCTGGCTTGGATCCTATCTCTCCGACAGACATCAATTCATCGCCATCAACAACTGTCAATCAGCCACTACTCCTCTCATCCACGGTGTCCCCCAGGGTTCTGTGCTTGGTCCACTCCTCTTCATTCTGTACATGCTTCCTCTTGGTCAGATCATCCGTCACCATGGACTCCGGTTCCATTGTTACGCTGATGACACACAGCTTTACCTCCCCTCCAAAACCATCAGTCCTTCCACCCTCTCAACCCTCTCCAACTGTTTGACTGACATCAAGACCTGGATGCAAAACAGCTTTCTCAAACTCAACTCCAAACAAATCTGAAATCCTCATCATTGGTCCTGACACCCTCACTCACTCCACTCAGAACTTCACCCTTAACATTGACGGCTCCACCATCACCCCCTCCACCAAAATCCGTAACCTTGGAGTTATCCTGGACCCCACTCTCTCCTTCCTCCCCCATGTTAACCATATTACCAAAACTGCCTTTTTCCACCTCCGAAACATCGCCCGCCTCTGCCCCAACCTGTCAACTACCGCTGCTGCGACACTCATCCACGCTTTCATTTCATCCAGGCTTGACTACTGCAATGGTCTTCTCTACGGCAACACCAACAAAGTCCTCAAAAAACTTAAATATGTCCAGAACTCAGCTGCACGCCTCCTCACTGATACCCGCTCCAGAGAACACATCACACCTGTCCTCCGTGAACTCCATTGGCTTCCAATTAAACACAGAATCAACTACAAAATCTTACTCATCACCTACAAGGCCCTCAACAGCCTAGCCCCCCCCTACCTTGCCGACCTCCTCCATCACCACGCCCCCTCCCGATTCCTCAGGTCCAATTCTGTCAACCTGCTACAAGTTCCACGGATTGAGCGATGGACTTGGGGTGATCGGGCCTCCTCAGTTGCTGCCCCCACGCTTTGGAGTTCACTCCCCTCAAAGTCTCTCCAACCCTCTCTTCTTTCAAATCTGCCCTCAAAACAAACCTTTTCACACTAGCCTTCCCCACCTAACTCCCACCTTATTCTTCATGTTTAACCTCTGTTTTTCTTTTATTCCTAGTCTGTCTTACATAGGTATTGTCTACATATGGTACTCTAAGACGCTTGTCTTACAAGCGTCTTAGAGTACCATATTAAGCGCTATATAAATTTCATTTATTATTATTATTATTATTATTATTATCTTAAAACAATTACATTTGTAGTCGTAAATATTTTTTATACCATTGTAAACACAAAATAGGGTCTACGAGTACGCAAATCTGTGTTACAGGTGCACAAATCCTTTTGCTACAATTATTGCAGCGCAGTTGGTGCAAAACACATTTGCACACCCGTGTTTTAAATCTGAGAACAAGCCCAAAAGGTGTGCATTCGTAAACCCAAATTTGAACTAATGCATCAGAAGTTGCACATCTGTGAACGCTATGTTAATTCAGCATTTTAATGAGCGAGCACAAATCCATTTTACAACTGCTCGAATCTGCTCCTGCAAGTCTCAGCTGTGGTTTTTTTTGCAGGTTGTTTTGCACCGCTCTATAGGTGGTTAATGTGTAGCAAAAGTATTCGTATCCGTAGATGCCAGAGCGTCCGTGAGCGGGACAAAATAGTCCCGCCCATAATTTCCTAATCCAATGAAAATCGCCGGCAGGGATGCATTTCTCAAATTACACTGGGGCCCACCGCGTGCCAGCCATGGAGCTATAAAGATCGCAGCATACTCAGCGCGGGATGCGTTTCTTTCTGGAGAAGTGAAGAGGGCGTCCTACTGAACGGAGGTGGGTATCCTACATTATGTTAAATGAAATGACTTAGTTCAAGTGAATTCTCCCCAAAGTATTGCATTAACATTTCTGAACTTATGTTATGGCGACCATTAAAATACATTGAAGGACATTTGCCGCATGTTAATGAAATACTTTGGACGTGTTCCAACGGACGTGTAGAGCCGCTCTGGAGGCTGACCCGGGGAGCAGAAAGCTGTCCGGGACCGCCCTGGAGCCCGGAGAGGAAGGAGGAGCCGTTCAGGAGGCTCACGACGAAGGAAGAGACACTCAGGGGGCTGGAGAAGGCTCGGTGGTCGACCAAGAGAGGGGGAGCGTGGACACAAGCAGACGTTACCATCAAACCCCAGGACGCCTCACCGAGCACACCTCACACCTCTAGTTATTAACCCCTCGCTTGTCTTTGCTCTGTGAGCCACAGATAGAAGAATAATGTGAGGATTGATCAAATAATGATGTTAAACACACCACGCCTCGTCTCCTGTGAAAGCTGGCATCATGAAGGAATCAGACTGGTGTATTTCCTCCCCTAGTTTCTGAGCTTGAACCATCAGATTCACTTTCATGTTGATCCAGAATTTCTAGAATGTCATTTCTGCAATGTCATTCCCCTTCAATAGTGAATCACGGTTGATACTTAGGGTCTGATCCTGGACCCATCTCGATGTCTCTCTCTCCAGCACCAGACCTGTAGGCTGAGTGGGTGGTGGAGAGGCTGTACTGGGAGGAGGAGGTTGAGGGGGTGGACTGGGAGTCTCTCCAGATGACATCGTCCTCAGGACCCAGACTTTGGTCATCACCATCCATAGTTGCATCAGGGGTAGTTGTTCTTGAAGTATGTTCTTGTTGGTCCCTGGTTGGTGCAGGAGATTCACTGGACATTAGTGGTGTAGTTTCTGGAAGAGAAGGCAGCAGAGAGTCAGGACATACAGCCAGCCTCCACATGCAGCAACACTCACTGAAGACTGAAGCCAAGTGGAGCAGCTCTGCAGCTGGGTACTCTCAGGTGGAGATGCACACACACACACACACACACACACACACACACACACACACACACACACACACACACACACACACACACACACACACACACACACACACACACACACACACACACACACACACACACACACACACACACACACCCAGAGTTAGACTTTAATGTAACCATGATACATGTCAGTTTAATGTAACATGATACATGTTAGAGTTGAATGTAATGATGTTAGTTTAATATAACCATGATACACGTTAGTTTAACGTAACATGATACATGTTAGTTTACCTACCCCTCGTATTCTACCATCGAAAACGGCTGGAAATCCTGAGGCACCATTTTGAATAACTCCTTGTCCAGATGGCTTTGCGTCTTTGGGCCCATGGTTCTCCACAGCAAGGAACCCAGAGTGGTTTGTTGGTCTTTTTGGTCTCACTTCTGAGCCCGTTGTCGAAGTAGAGGGGCAAGAAACCACAGATGTAGTGGATGAAGGTTGAGTTCCTGAGGGTCCAGCTGCTACCATGGTTGAACTGGTTGTTGTACTGGTTTTAGAGGGGACAGGAGTGTCGTCCTCCCTCTACGCTAAAACCTGCACACTTGGGTGATGGTTTGGGAGGTGCCTTCTCCTGTATGACGTAGATCCGCCCGCAACAGAAAAAAATAAAATAAAATTGCGAATGTTGCCTTTTGTCAGCGAGTTCCTGGTCCTCCTTAGGGTGCACTCACACTAGGCCATCTGGCCGTGGCCGTTTTCACACCTAACCGTGCTCAAATGGCCCCATTGTTCTCTGGCCTGCACTCACATTAGGCCATCTGGCCGTCGCAGCTGTGGCCTGGCCACGGAAGGCTCTTGTACATACGTCATCACGTCGTAACACGTCATCACCAAGCGTCCGCTGCATGGACCATAATAAAGTCTGCCGCCAGTCAGAGTTTTAACAACAATGGATAACAACACAGAGAACACACCAACAGTTGAACCGCTTGACGCGATGTTTACCGTTTAATGGGAAAGAAGGCTCGTCGCCTTTATTATGTCAGTGGTCGTCGCATTGACTATACGTCATCCAGCTCAGGTTGCGTAGCCGTTCGTGTGCGCGTGTCGGCTCATTAGCATCTGTACCGTAGCGGCCCGTGCCGTAGCAGCACACCTCTCCCAAGTGGCCAAGTTGGCCCGGCCTGGCCAGACTGGCCACACTCACACTGGCAGATTTGAGCACGGTTAGGTGTGAAAACGGCCACGGCCAGATGGCCTAGTGTGAGTGCACCCTTAGTCTTCCCCCATGGCACCCTGAAGCCCGACCCTCCCTGCACGGGGAAGCCCGGAGAGTTCAGGCCGAAATGGGCCTTCCTGAGCACATGCCTATTAAAAAGGTTCTGCCCTAACCCAATGATCTTACTGGCCACTTTCAGTCTACCCAGTGGATTTATAAAATTCCAACTGATTCATTCAAAGCCATGCAAAAAAGGGACATCGTAACAGTATTGAAATTAAATCCTACATTTTTCCTTAGAGATATAACTGCTGATGCACCTTCGTGCAAATGGGGTCAGTGTTAGCCTCATAACCCAGTCCGTCGTCACCAGTCCCAGTGTACCCATCAGACCCTTCAGTCTCTGATCCCTGTATGCACCGCGCAGAAGGTGGTCTTCTCAAACATGACCATGACCTTGGTCTGGGGTACGGTCAGCTCCACAGAGCTCGTCACACAAAGACAGACCTAGGATTTGATAATCACCACTGCCAGGCCTATAGGTTCTCACATCTGTGTATCCATGGTCCAACTAAAGTAAAAACACATACATGTTTTTATATAGTTGATCCGGTCCTTGCTATATATAACAATCAATCAACTTTTTATTCAAGACATATAAGGTCCATAAAGACAGCACATATAAAATATATATATCTTATTCTATATACATATCTAAAACAATACAAAACATTTAAGAAGGATGCAAATGAGGCATCCACAATTATAATACAAACACATTTAAAAACAGATACAAGCTTCGGGTCCAATGTTTCCAGAAGCAAGATGAGTACCTTGTGTCACTCTGAGAAACGTCAGTTAGAGACACAATAATATAGTGATAAACAATACATGAACATGTCAGGTTAGGAGTCACCATCATTGAGAACAACCATGATACATGTCAGGGTTACCTACCATGCCTATTCTGTCGTTAAGGTTGGAGAACAGGCATGTTTGACAGATGAAAGAAGGCCATTTCATAATAATCCAAACCCCCAAAATTCTGTTAACAAATAAACACCGTAAAATGTAAGCAAAATATCCCCATTAATGCATCTCCAAATAAAGGTAAAAAACAATACACTTAGGCCCAATCCCATTTCTTCCCCTTACCCCTTCAAAACAAGGGGGAGGGGTAAGGGGTAGAAATAAGATTTGGCCTTACAGACCGTTTCAGACACGGTTTTGTGGAGTGTGTGTGGATGACGGCTGGTTTAAGCAGCCTCACCTGGCCCGAGTCAGACTGGTTGGACCCAGCTGCTTGGTGAGGCTGCACACCTGTTGCACATTGAGCGATCAGTGTGGTTAAACCAGCCCTCAGCTCCTGCAGGGCCACACAGAGCACCAGGCTAGGGTTCACTTAAAGTGGAGCAGAGGAACACTGTTTAGCATTTAGCATATTGGTCCTGAATTCAATCCAACAACTTCAATACAGTGATGGCGCTAAATCTCTGACGTAGAATCAGTTTCCTTCTCTTCAAAATGACACGCATGGGTGAAATATATAGTATCATTAAAAAAAGAGTGTAAAGGCCCCCCCTGCCCTGATCAACCAATGGGGGGGTTTTACCTCTTAAGAAAAACTGATGAAACATTTGATCTAATCCAAATGGTTCCCTCTCACATGTTGTGAGAGTGACTCTAGCGTCAGGAGATCATATCCATTAACTAAAACATGTTCACCAAGTGGTCAACATTGCACTAATTGAGTTCAAACTAAAAAAGACAACATTGCAAACAGAAATATACTAATAAATCGTTCAAAGACAAGTGGTTCCTCTCACCCAACATCTCAATCTCCACATCTCCATATAAACATTCCCTGTACAGGATGGAGATCGTACTCAAGCCAACGTTACCCATCATATCCCAGGACGCCTCACAGAAAACACCTCACATGTCTATTTATTAACATCCTTGCTTGTGAGGATTGATTCAAACATGGATTATCACCACTAACCCTCGAAATAATCTGCCTGGTGTATTTACTCCCTCCGTTTGAGTCATCAGATTTACTTTCATGTTGATCCAGAATTTTCAAAAACTGGTTTTACTTCTTCTTCTACAAGGTCATAACCCTTCAATAGAGAAACACAGTCGATACGATCTTGGCTCTTGGGAAATTAAAGTAACTGAGGAGGGTGGACCAGGAGGGGGAGGGGGGACCCGGACTGAGGGGGGTGGACCGGGAGGGGGAGGGGGGACCCAGACTGAGGGGGGTGGACCGGGAGGGGGGGGGGGGACCCAGACTGAGGGGGGTGGACCGGGAGGGGGAGGGGGGACCCAGACTGAGGGGGGTGGACCGGGAGGGGGAGGGGGGACCCAGACTGAGGGGGGTGGACCGGGAGGGGGAGGGGGGACCCAGACTGAGGGGGGTGGACTGGGAGGGGGAGGGGGGACCCAGAGTGAGGGGGGTGGACCGGGAGGGGGAGGGGGGACCCAGACTGAGGGGGGTGGACCGGGGGGGGGGAGGGGGGACCCAGACTGAGGGGGGTGGACTGGGAGGCTCCACTGTCTCTCTTGATGAGGACAGGCTGATGGTCCTCCTGATGGTCTGAGACTGACACAGATCCATTATGTGTGGGGCTTGAGGGAGGGGCTGGACCCAGACTCTGGTCATCATCATGATCATCCATAGTTCCATCAGGGATAGTTATGGTACATTCTTGTTGGTCCCTGGTTGGTTCAGGACCGTCAGTGGACTTTAGTGGTGTAGTTTCAGGGAGAGAAGGCAGCAGAGAGTCAGGACATACAGCCAGCCTCCACATGCATCAGCACTCACTGAAGACTGAAGCCCAGTGGAGCAGCTCTGCAGCTGGGTACTCTCAGCCGGAGATGAGGACACACACACACACACACACACACACACACACACACACACACACACACACACACACACACACACACACACACACACACACACACACACACACACACACACACACACACACCCTCGAAACACAACACAAGAGGAGCAAGCTACTGAATACACTTTTGATCCTTATATTTTATATTGCATAATGTTTAGACTCCGTATTAAGACTCTTCATAGAAGACAGACTTAATAGACATTAATAAAGTTATGTTACAAATTTACAAAAGTGAAAAATGTGGAATAAGATCTTACCAGTCTCCAGCTCCTGTGTTTCCCTTTTCTATAAAATAAAAAATGTTAATAAAATATCAACAATGGGTTCACAATAAGGTCATCATCTAATAACTTCACCACTGCCAGCAAGGTTCACACATATTATTGTGTTCTGTATCAAACCAGTAATAACACTTACCTTATCCCGCCTTTGATTAGCCTTTTCTATATAGAGATAAACAATACAGTAACATGTCAGGACAGCAGTCTCCATCATTCAGCATAACCCTGATGCATGTTAGTTGAATGTAACAAGAAGCACGTTAGTTTACTGTAACATGATACATGTTAGTTTAATGTAACCATGATACATTTTAGATTAATGCAACACTTACCTCTTATCTTCTTCCTCAGAATAATGGCTCTGATTATTAAAGCCACCAGTATGACTCCTAGTATTACTATTCCTGCCACTAGTCCTGCATGTGGACCATGTTCTCCACATTCAGAATCAGTTGAATCAGTTCCGGGTTTCATCAGTTTCAGTCCCACAGATTCACATCTGAGATGAGAAGGACCAGACAACAGGTTTAGTTTCAGGGTGTGTAGTGTATATCCTATACTGGGGGGAGGATAGTAGACCGGGTGTTTGGCTCCTGGTCCAAAGGTACTGGGTTCGATCCCCAATGTCCACATGATCTATCAGTAGGCCTTCAGCTAGGTTCTTGAGTGATGGCGTTTTTCAGCTATACTCTACTGGCTCGGCCCGGTTCGGCTGGTTTGCATGTCCGTTACAACCGGGCTACTCGCTTGGAGGCGTGTCTGTCAGTGATGAGGCACTTGTCTTGAGCCAATGACACAACACTCACACTTGATTTGCCTTTTACTTTTATATTATAGCCTACTCCATATATTGGGATCGATTAGTTTAAAATGCATTCAGAATATTTGGGTTGTTTCAGACAGATGGCGACACACACAATGATATCCACGATGATGAATTCAGTTTGGCGTTCAGTATTCCCCCTCTATGCTTCCTAATCTCAATGGCTCACTGAGAGCTGACTTATCTCATCTTAGTCCTGTTTACACGTTGGACAATGTTTCACAGACATGAGTTCTACCCAATATCCTTGATATTAGGAAAATATATATTCTGAATTTAGTATAAATATTGATTAGTGATCTATTAGTGTTGCCCAATGTCGAGTCTTTACACAAAGACTGAACGAAAACTGTCCCATTTCAACAACAAGCTGTTGTGATTTGCAAGAGGATCCTCAATCCTCAGAAATGTCGTCTCAAGTGAACACGCCTTCACACTTTCTTTCAATAAATATTCAAACAATACTTGTATACCGTTTATACTGTCCACCCCTAATGTATTAATAAATAAACTATAAAATTCACTTGCTTTGTGTGGTACTGACAAGACGTTGATGTGCCAATTGAGAATGTTCCATCAGTACAGGGAAGGCACTCTGTGTCTTTATCTGCTGTTCCTGTAGGAATATAAAGATGTTTTATTAGAACAAGATCATTCTCAGATGTGGTGTAAATATTACATTCTTGAAAAACATGGCGAGGTTAAATATTGTAACTACTTTCACCAAAATTGTTTGCCGCAAGAAGGAAGAAGAAAACAGAGAATTGTACTTCAAAGGTGTTTCTATCTCTACTCATTGTCAGACTGTTGTAGATGATCATGGAATAACGTAGACACCAATACATTGGTAAGAAGCTGGATGGCCCCTTATAGGGCTGAACAGATTCAAAGCTATACTTTAAAGTCCAGGTCTCTGTTGTTAAAGAAGTATCTATACCTCAATAAGACGTCTTGAATAAATGGTTCAATAGAAAATGCAATTCAATGAAAGTTGATGTGCACAGACAGACAGACAGACAGACAGTCAGACAGACAGACAGACAGACAGACAGACAGACAGACAGACAGACAGACAGACAGACAGACAGACAGACAGACAGACAGACAGACAGACAGACAGACAGACAGACAGAGAGCCAACCTCTTTGACCGATGTATTGACCAGGACTGCAAACCGTGTGTCTCTGAGCGGCCCTACATCCACCTCCGTTAGAGTCACTACAGAAGAATCCATCCAGGACCTCACACACAGCATCTGATGTTGATGAACACGACTTCTTCACCTTCAGACCGAGACCTGTCAATCACAACAGTTACAGAGGAACCTGAGAGATTAAGAAGGTTGTCTGAGGAAGTCTGAGATTAGAATAACTTGATAGGAAAAGAAGGGGAGTATTCAGTGCATTCAAGGGGCATCTAGGCACCTGTTACCCTCATTAATCTAAACTCATGTTTCTCATTCATGCCCTGTTACAGTATTCATGGTCTCGTTTAAGGGGGAAAGGGTTTTAAATGACATGGGTACATATCACTGAGCTAAGAAGTTGAAAAGTGAAAATGTACCTGCATCACAATGTTTACATGAAAAGCATTGTTCACGCCCATTGTTGCCATCTTGGAAAGTACCTTCTGTGCAAGATGCACATGATGTACTTCTGAATTCTGTGCAATGTCTATTAACATGCATTCCTGTTGGAACCAAAACAATTGAGCATGTTGAAAGAAAAAAAAATAGAGTTGGGGATCGAGCCCGGATCTGCAAATCCGGGCAGTTCTACTCTAAACCCAGTGAACAAAAAGGGAAGGGTATAGACCAGGGGTTCTCAAAGTTTCAACAGCTGAGGGCCAATTTAGGAACCCAAAATTTGACTGAGGGCCGCCAAAGGAAAAAAAAAATAGGCGGGAAACGCCGTCAGCACCCCAGTGGTGAAAAAAAACATTGCACCGTGGACCTCTGGGAGGGAGGTCAAGTGAGGTTTAAATCACAAAACTGAGGTTCATCTTTTCAAAGTAATGTATAGTCGGATTAAAACTAACAAATGTAACAGGATTTAATAGAAAGCTAGAGAGAGTCGACTCTTCTCTTTATATTTATTTAGTTTGTTTGAATTAATATTACGTCTGTATGTCATTGCGGGCCACAAGGAATGTTTCTGCGGGCCGCCATTGGCCCGCGGGCCGCACTTTGAGAACCAATGGTATAGACTCAAGTGCAGAGAGGATTAACTGAAATGTTGTTTATCATAACAAAGTCTTTGGGCAAAAACACAGAAGATCACAAAATTCCAAAACGAGGGCAAAATCCAAAAAGGGCAAAAAGTCCAACAGAGAAGGCAAAAGGTAAACTCATATACAGGTAGATCTTTTTCAAAAAGACAAAAGTTCAAAACGTCATACCAGAGGGTCAAATCCAAGTGGGCAGAGAGCAGGCAAGCGGTCAAAACACAAAGGATCAATAATAATGTCCTATACAAGACTTTAGCTTGGGTCAGAGTACAAACGTGGCACACCAAAGACTAATGGTGCGTTCACTCTCCTGGTGATAACGAGACGGCTCGGCAGTGATGACGCGCACGTTTACGCGCATTTCCGACAGCGACCGTTCATGTGAACTCCGCTCGGAATCTAGAAGTTCTTCTTCGTCAGCGTTATATATCACACCAAGAGGATTACCGCCACCATCTGTTTGGCGTGGAACATAGGTTCTGACTGATTGTCGGGGATCATGGAAGCTGCAGTTTTTCATCCATGTGTACTGAAAGAGATTTAAACTTTACGTAAATGACAGATGTTGTAGCAGCCATTGTACTAAACAACCAAGCCTACAGATTGAAGCCTTCCCATTACCTCAATAGCCTAAAATCCCTGCATTGGCTCCCAATAAATTACAGGATTTACTTCAAAGCACATGTTCATAATTCACTAAATGGGATGAGGATAATCCATACAAACTGCGCAGTCAGGTGCTTCTCAGTCTGACAGTACCTAAATAGAATCACACCAGGGTTTATTTATCAGATAAAAACAGCCAGAAGTAAATGCCTTTATTTCCTTGCAGCCTATGAACCTACTATCCTTTTGCTTTTATTTATGAGAAGCACATACAGTATTGCCACTGTATGGAGGGCTACACTTGCCCTTATCTACAGCTGGTTTACCAGTACACAACCTTTAAAACTGAGCAAAGTCGATGGCAACAGACGGTTACAACGTCAATCAATAGTAAAGTGTAGACATGGCAAAAAATATGTGATATGATGGTTGATTCTCTTATATTGAGTCAAACTTTCTCACTGTTCAAAACTTTTGTGTTGAGGTCCGACATGGTCATGCGCATCACTAGTAAACAATGAGTCACCATATGTCACCAACTGGGCAACTCTGTTAACTAAATTTGGCCCCAGTTGCCGAACGGAAGTAGAATCATAACAGCGTCATGAGGTGAACTTTCCGACGTTGCGAAAAGGTTTTTCCCATAATTCCCAGCGATGTGAACGCACTTTAAGCAATGAACATAGGCAAAAGCAGGGCTTAAATACATGGCTTGATTGGTCATGTGACAGGAGCAACAAGACACAGTTGACAGGACTAATTGGCAAAGCAAGGAAACAGAAAACACTTAAATAAGACATGCACGGCCACTAGATGATGCCAAAGTCCAAAGTGCAAAAAACATTATTCAAAACCATGACAATACTAACAAAATAACATTCCAAATTAGCGATTTTGGAACCAGGTAATTAGTGAGGATATTGTCTCTTACCTGGGGGACAGTTTGGACAACAGCCCTCTTCTGAACTGTATTCTGCTGGGCGACAATTTGCTGATGCAGTAGCATTGTCAATAATATAAATATGAAATAAAAGTAGGCCTAAATATATGTTGAAAATGAATTCTAGATTGAAAAAAAACATTTTCCAATTTGTATTTACCATCAAAATGTTTAACATATTTTGAGGGCAGCAAAGTTGTGTGGGTTCAATACATCTATTGTCAATTAAGGTTTATTGTTTAGACATGCTTTCATTCAAAAGTTAAATGGGCAACACTTTATATTTTGGCTGCCATATCATCATTGCCATGTTGACGTTCTGAAATATCTGGGGAGAGATAAAAGAAAGGCAGTTAATGAATGCAATACTTTTTCTTTATAGGTCCATACAGGCAACGCATGCTTGATCTGAAACACTCATATTGCCTTTGCATGCAGCCCTTTCGAAATGCATTTGGGGTCCGTCCGTTCTGTCGGCTCAAAAAGTTGAGAAATTGTAAACTTTTCAGGCAGCGACGGATCCGTCGGCCAATCAGGTCAAGTTTTGCAAATATACGCAAATAAACTGTCCAATGAAACAGTGTGTTTATACAGCCCGGGTTGTATAGAGCTATTAAGTACGCCTCTTCCGGTAGACCCCTCATGGGATCTCTGGGCAAGAAAAATAGAATGGGAGTCAATGGAAAGAAATGTATTATTTTCTGATCCCAGTCATTAAATGCCTTGGATATGTTTTGTGTGGGTCCAAGTAATAGTTTTACACGTAAAGAGTTTGACCGTTTATTGTGCAATTGTCCAGTTAAAGGCTGCAGAGAAAACACAATGAGAAAGACTACACGTCTCGTATGTGACATCACGCTCCCTGCGACTGGCGTTGACAAGACCGACAATCTCCCCATCGGCATAACTGAAACTCGACACATGCCCCGACTTATAATGTTTTTCTCCTCTTTCGATGCTGTTATCCTCCCCTTGGAAAAAAGCAGCGAAGTGGAGCAGAGAGATCGCCATGTCCGTACCAGAGTTGTGGTGATTTATATCATTGCGTCGAGAGCAGCGAAGGGCTGTAGTTCACAAAGCGGCCTCACACAAAACCTAACATTATCAAACTTCTTCACGATTTTTTTTTGTTTTCTTTGCATGAAAAATTATTATTTAAATCCACAAACAACCTATGTGTAATCCAGGGCATATAGAAAATAATTACTTTCTCCATTGAAACCCATTCTAATTTTCCCAGCCCAGAGGTACCATGAGCTCTATAGACCTCTGAAGAATAAAGGCTCGATTCCACCGGAGGCGTACGCGCCGTGGGACGGCTGCGCCGCGGTCACCGCTGCTGATCGCTTCCACTCTAATCAATGAGACCATTTCCACCGGGCGCGCCGCGTAACGTCTCAGCAGCGTCCCAGGAGCGGCGTGCCGCGCCGCGGCGCTATCTTTTCGTCCAATTCTATTTTTGCCGCGAGCCGCTGCTAAACCGCGTCAATTTCGACAGAGCAGGTCGAGCCAGGCAGGAAGTGAAAAGTAAAAGCCATAGAGCATCCGGTCAATTTTCAAAATAAAACACAATACTCAGCTCATGTAACTTCACATCAACATTATTACGTCATGACCGGTGGCACCTGCAGTCGGTTGCACCAGCAGAACGTAAAGCCGATCATAAGTTCGGGTGTAAAGTCTGCCTTAACCCTACGCTCGACGTAGCTAGTGTCAAACTAAAGGTGTTCTAAATTTTGGTTGCACCACCATAACTTAAGTTGTAACGTTACTAGTAGTGCATAAAGTGTACTAGTGTCGCTTTTAATGACGTTTAGATAATTTCAAGCCAATCATTGACAGCTAACAATGTAAACAGGAAATACCGGCAAGTTTCCACCTTACCGGAGTGAAGACGCGTTAGCACCCAAATGAGAGGGCAAACAAAACAGTTTCAGTCATTTATTCTCTAAAATTTGCTTGGACGGTATAGGCGTGAGGTTAAGCTATTTGATGGCGGATTTTATAATAAATAAATAAATATAATATTCCGCCCGGCAAAACCGAAATCGCGCATATAATTCAACATCATCATAATAAAGAAATGGATCGATACGGTCACGGACAATCCGTTCCCGGCGCATATCGCATTGAAACTCCTCTTCCCATTGCTCAAAACGAATAGCCATCTTTACCCTGCGTTAGTGTTGAAATCTTTTTACGTTTTTTTCTTTTAACGGTTCTTTATTGTTAGTATGGAACTTACACCAGCTAGAGGGGAGGTGTAAAAGAAAAGTTATAACTTAGTGTTACGTTAAAACTATCTGCTTGGTGCAACTGCTATTTTTTTAGTAGAGTGTAAAGTCGAACGTTTGGGTGATTTACGTTCAACGTAGCCTAAGTGGGACCTTACGTTCTGCTGGTGCAACTGGACCCAGGTCAGCAGTCAATCAATCAAAGGGTCTCAGAGGGTCGGCAACATGGACGACGAGAGACTCATTGTCGAAGTTCAGCAACATGAAGTCATTTATGTACCAAATCATCCTTTTTATAAGGAAAATGTCAGAAAGGACAAAGCGTGGCATTTAATTGCAATAGTTTTGGGAGTGGAAGGTGAGTACACTGTAAAAAATGGTTGTGAAATTTATATAAAAACTATGTAAAATCCCTACAGAAGAGTATAGTAAACCCAAAAATATATATTTTTCGTTTAAATCACAGTGAACTTTTGTAAACTATTAAACAAAATGTTTTTTGTTATATTTACAATAACAATATGTGATTATAATCAAATTTATTTGTTAAAACTAAAAATATTGGTAACAAAAACAGCGAAATACTGTAATACTCTTAACAAAACAATTATGTTAATTTGACATGCAAATATTGTAGAAACTACAGTTTTAGCCAGTTGATTTAAAAATACAAAACATATATGTAATCATATATACAAGTCTATGCTGTACTTTTAACATGATCTTGATGAAACTATGCAAATTGAGATAGGCCTAATAAAAATTCTCACTGTGAAAAAAATGTAATTGTGAACCTCGAGGTTGCCTATATATTTATAGGATACATAAAAATATACAATTATAATTCCAATGTTTTTTTTTATCATGGCTATTTGTAGCCAATCTGGTGCTGAGCTTCATGATGCAGGTTTTATATTGGTGATATTGAGATTTGGTGAGTGAGATTGGTGAGCCAGATAAAAACATCCATGAATATTGGGTCATTTACGGAGGAACTGCACCTGTTTTTCTTTTAGCAAGTTTGATAAATCCGCCTAACTTTGAATTTAAAAGTGTGCAGCTCGTCTCTGATTGGATAATGACGTTAGGGCGGGAGGAGAAGCACGAGCTCCTCGTTCACGGCTTCAGCTGACGTCACCAACGAGCCAGTAGTAGCGCCGCCGCGTCTGCAGAGTGGAGAACACATCAGAAATCTTCGGACTACCGGACTACTTTGTACTACTTTAATTCAACTTCTTTTGGACAAATCCACGATTGGAAGATCCGTGGCTATTCAATCGATCCGGTGCTATTGCAAAAAAGTTTGCAAGGTAAGCTTAAAATGTCGGCTACTTTTCCTACTTTTTGCTGAAAGCACATGGTGTAAGCTAGCACCAGTTGATATTTAGCAGGCGCTAGCAACAGTTGATATGTAGCTGGCTAAAGACCAATAGATTGATAACTCTATAAAAATGATCACCTGCGTCTTTTGTAGAAAGATATTGGTTACATTAAGAGGCTATGTACTACATTGCAGAGTGCATAGGAATGAGCCTCGTTGTCTTTTCAAATGTGTTGGCGCCAACTGTAGTCAAACATTTACCACTTATGCAGCTTTCAAGGGGCATTTTTATCGCGTGCACAATGCACCTGAATCGCAAGCCACTCCTAGAGCTGTTGTTGCAGATTTAAAATGCGCAGTTTCATTATGTGCCGGCCATTTTCACGCAGTGAAAGAGCTAGTGTCTCACTTAAATGATCATATTGGAGAGGGCAGGTCTGTGTCATGTGCAGTAAGTGGTTGTAAGCACATGTTTACAAAAAAGTCATCATTTACTTCTCACATGTGTAGGAAGCATAAAGCATGCTCCCCTGATGTGAGTGCAGTGCTTGTTAATAAAACCTGTTAAATAATTTGTTCATAGGACAGTCCTGCTATTCCTCAACAAGGTACATGCTGAGTCTGGATCGGAACCTTGTCAACACAAACATCTCCTCCTTCATTTCTGCATTGTGCTTCATGTTCGGGAGCTACTACATTTTCAACATCCATTATCCATCTGAGCTGGCTTCAACTCTGGAGTTCCTTCAAAGGTGAGTAATCATGGCTTACTAATTTCTCAGACCTGAGACTGTGGGACCTGGAGTCTGGCTCAGAGGTTCCCGTCTTAAAGGAGAATGCCGGCCGTTTGTAATCAATAGCCCTGTTGATTTGAGGCTACAAGTGCTGCAGTAGGAAAAATAACGTGAACATTTGGCTCAATATTTACAGAGTATCAGAACGAAAGCTAAAGCAAACCTATTGGGCCAAGCTCCATTAAGTTTTACTTTTGGTTTGCTTGCCCCCATAGGTTTGCTTTAGCTGCCGTTCTGATACTCGGTCAATATTGTGCCAAATGTTCTCGATATTTTTTCCTACTGACAGCACTCGGTAACAGGGCTATGGGTTAAAAACGGCACGCATTCTCCTTTTTAATCCAGACTTTAACTAACTGGGTCTGTCTCGGCCTTGGCTCTATAGGTGTGGCCTGAGTCTTGTTCTTGGTTCTTCTTGTACTTATTTTTTTAAATGATCAATTAATATGCTTTAATATGCTTTTTTTTTTACAGGTGTTTCTTCTCGATAAACCCAGAAAAAGGAACCAAAGTAGAGAGTAAGAACAACAAGCGTCGTCTCAACCTGAACCCTCGAGTCCTCACCCTGATACAGGATCTCTCCGATCACGAGTGGCGTCAAGCCTAAATATGAACTCTATGTGGACTCTGACTGTTTGTTTGAGAAGAGGTACTTTTAGTTTTTGCTTTGTTAATCCTAAATGTGTATTATGGTAATTAAGGCACACAGTGTAACCTTTCCTGGTAGAGGGTCCGCCACATGCTTTTTTCATTATGTTATTGCTTTGTAGTTATGTTCCAGGTTGTTGTTTTTTACGGTGTCTTACTGCTGTGTTTCTAGATGGCTTGTTTAGGTTTGTTTCCTTACAGGTGGTTTTCCCCCGATGTGTTCTATGTCCCACGGGCACGGACGTGGTGACATCCTATACAGCAGGGTGCATATTGTATGGGGACGATTCCGAAACATAAATATATGTAGCTATCTTCTCATGTTAATGCACACACACACACACACACACACACACACACACACACACACACACACACACACACACACACACACACACACACACACACACACACACACACACACACACACACACAGTGTGTTAGTCGGGACACTTCCAGTGCCATAAAGCACTGATAATTTTCGGCACATTAGGCCACGTTTTAGAGGGATTTAAGCCTAAATGTGGACTCTGTGTGTTGTGAGAAGAGGTACTGTTAGGTTTCGCTTTGTTAAATCAACAATTTTTATTATTGTTATTAAGGCAAAATATGTCATTTCTGTTTTAAAGTCTTGCAATATGTACAGGTGCACTATGTAATTTTTATCTGACACCTGCTTGTTTCCATTTTGTATATGTTGGAAAAAAAAATCATCCAATTGTTTATTGCCGATGGCTGGTAAATACATTTCCCAAAAGGGATTTTCCTCTCTTGTCTTTTCTCAAAATGTAATTTTGCATGTTTTGCAGTAGGAGTATTAGTAATAATTTTACAGGTGTATAAGTACATTTTACATTATAACTTGATTATTAAAACATAAAAATACAGCATATTATAAATAGATTTTATGTATAATATACAGAACAGCACCATTTAAAATACAATGTTTTACTGCTGTTCTACCAGTTTAAATTTGTTTTCTGTATGATATTTCCCTGTTAAATTTACTAAAAAATACAGGAAATAGTCTTTTTATATACAACACTGTAATGCAAAATTAACAAAACAATTTTGTAGAATAAACAGTTTTTTAATGTGATTCAGCCGTGATTCATTTCACTGTAAATCAATTTACATATTTCGTTGGTTAAGTTATCTACTGTGCTGCTGTATTTTTTACAGGAATTCTCGTAACCACAGCTGCCAGCGATTCCCTGTAAAAAATACGATCTTTTTTTTACAGTGTACATTAGGTTTAGGATTATCGCGTGATCTCGTGATCTCGCGTGAATACGGCTGGCTCGCAAGGCAGCGCTGCGCTGCCGTTACGCGCCTGGTAGGAATGGACGCAGGGCAGAGGACGCAGCCGTTCCGCGGCGCGTATACGCGTCCGGTGGGATCCCGGTGTAAGTCTGTACAAGTAACGATTATTAGTGCTACTTTAACTACACGACAATCCAAAAGCCCAGTCGAAACTAGAAGGAAAAAGATTGTAGTTCAAAATGTGACACAGTTTCACTTCTACTTCCTCAAAAAAAACAGGTTATTTCCCATAGACATCTGACCGGGTAACCGGGAGGCATCATGTGTCTAATCACATGGATGTTTGATAAGATCTGGATCTCTATGATGACCTCAGTTCATCTCTATGATGAACTGCAGATTTGTGAAAATATTGCAAAAGACTCCACACAGATTTACAGGCAATTCCATGTGAACCAATAACTGCTGGAAGCTGCCAGGAAGGGGCACATAAATAAAATAGACAGCTTTATGCTAATTTAACGTATTAATTGGATGTATGGACATGCTCTTATTGTCCCAATGATTCGATTATTTTAGGCTTATCGTTATGCAATTGAAAAGCCTACTTTATGCTTTTCATACATGCATAAATACCGGAATTTTCTGTACTACAATGCTGTGCAAATGGTGTCATGGGCCGCCTCTGGTTTTCCCATTCACCTGCCTGCCACGCTGATCTCCCCTAATTAACCCAACCACCTTCACCTGTGATCCCGCTATATAAATCCTCTCTCTCCACTCAGTCTCAGCCAGATCGTCTCTCGTTACTCACAGAGCTTTCCCGCAACTCCAGGGGTCTCATTTATAAAACTGTGCGTGGGATCGCTACTAAAATCGACGTACGCCCAAAAGCCAAGTTTTGCGAGCGCCAAAAAATATTCCGATTTATAAAACCCTGCGTACGCAAGCTTTTCTTTATAAATCACAGACTGCCTACAAGTGCGCGCAGCTGAATCAGCTTCACGTTCCGCCCTGTACACGCCCCTTTTTAAACCATAAATGGTCAATGCAAATGACCTCATGAATTCGATCTGCATATAAAAGAGACTCAGATGCAAGTATTATGTCTTGTCGGAAACAATGGCAGAAGTAGGCCTACTGAGAAAAGCAAAAAAGCGAAATTTCACGGAGGTTGAAGTGGAGACACTTGTGGGTGAGATGGAGGCCCGAAAAGTAGTTTTGTTCGGCGGTCACAGGATTGGGATCACCAACAACAAAAAGCAGAGTGAGTGGCAACATGTTAATGCAGCAGTGAACTCTGTCAGTATAGCCCGGAGCGCACTGTCCCAGAATTAAAAAAGAAGTGGTCTGACATAAAGTTACATATTTTTATGTAGCCTACCAATACATCGTTATGGTCCCTAAAGACCCTCTCCCTCCGCATCCTGCCATTTGCATGGTCCGCCAGAAGTGGTGGTGCAGCATTACCACGGCGCTCACCTCTGTATTTATAGGGTTACGGTTACAAGACTGACCGAGAACACCTTGGATAATCAGTTTGTAATCACCCACGTAAAAGGTTCTTGAACATAACCCCTTTTTAATGCCTGATTTGTCATGAAAAGCATCAAGAGTAGGCCTAACGGACAACGATTGTGATGAGGAGTGTGGCTTGGTTTTCCACACTTGGGATTTAATTGACATTTGATTATGTGTTTACAGTGTCACATAAAAATATATAAAGGGGCGATTCTAGTGTGGGGGCCCTAGGCAGAGAATTGTTGAGGGGGGGGGGGTGGAGCGATTGTTGACGGGGGGGGGGGGGGGGGGGGGGGGTGGAGCGATTGTTGAGGGGGGGGGGGGGGGGTGGCGATTTTGTTTTTGGCTCTAGGGGGGCCCCCCCATGGCCCGGGGCCCCCAAACAATTGCGGGGCCCCAGGCAGTTGCCTGGTATGCCTAATGGGATGCGGCGCCTCTGCGCATGAGTCAGAGTTTGCTTAGGGCTGCGTACATTTTCTCGTCAAGTTGTTTTTCATAGATCACAACCTTGGCGTGGAAAGTCACGTACGCCAATTTCAGCCCCGTTTTGTGCGTACGCAACGGTTATAAATCAGACCCCATATTTCTACAAAGCTGATCCTGCCTGTTCCCGAACCCTTGCCTGTCTGACCACCCGCCTGTTGTCGAGTCCCTGCCGGTCTGCTTCCCTGTTTTCTGCTCCTCGCCCGCCTGTCTGCCCTCCTGATACCGACCCCTCGCCTGCCCGACTACCCGCCCGCCGACGGAAGAGTCTAGTCCCAGTCTACCTGAGTCTAGTCCCAGTCTACCGTTCCCCAACTCTTGCCTGCCCCCGTTTACTCTGCCTGTCCGATCCTGATCATCTGTGCCAACAATAAACATTTCGACTGCCCTGTCACCATTTCCAGTCTGTGCACTTGGGTCCTGCCTACCCCCCCTCAACAATCGTTCTTTGAAGATAAATCCACCTTACCTGTCTCTATTGAGTGTCTTTCTCAATATTTATTTTCACATCATCCTTTATCTGTTGTTCAGGTCAACTCCATCCAAAAATTCGAGAGGTTTTCGCAGTTTCACGTCAAGTTAAAATCCATTGGACACGAGCTATGAACCACCCAGAAGAATTGTTAAGTTTCCGTTTCAGTTTAAGAATGAAACTGAAAATGTCAGTAGCCTAAATGTTTGTGTTTGTTTGCGCTTCTGCGTGACTAGAAACAATTAGACATTATTTTCTAATAGTCTTTGTTATTTTGTATGATTATATAGGCCTAACTACGTTTAAACAACTTTAGCAAAGATGAAACTATCGAAAATATTTCCTTCAATATTTGTTTTTGTTTCGTAAAAGAAACTAAATGATATGATGTTGTATAGGCCTATAACTTATATGATATGATATATGAAAACTGATATGTCTACATGGTACGATTTGGGAGACTCTTCATGTTGGACAAAAACACAACAGCAAGACAGAGTCCCTCTGTGATCCGGATCAAAGGCTGAACCCACGGGAAGCCTCTCCTATTTGTTCCAGTGGAGTCTATACGTCCTGCGCTCTGTGAGCTAGCTTCCCTGGTCCCTTCGCCCCTACAGACCTTTTCTTTGAACACCTTTACCACACGACGGCCAGCCAGCACCAGTCCCACCGCCGCCGGGCCCCCATTCTCCTGAATTCTTTTTTTTAACTTGTATTTTTTTAAGATCCTTCCTGACACAAGTGTTGCGATTACCTGCCTAGTTCTTTTGTGTTTGGTAGAAGCATACTTTCTGCTGATGTTGTCCACTAGGGCATGGTGGGAAACTAAAGTTTTGTGCACCTCTCGAGACACAGGAACCCTTCCTACGAGGCGGCGTGTTTTTGATCTGGGTGATTCTGAATTCTGGTGTAGTCTTGTTAGTCTTTTCCTGTATTTTTCAGTTTTTCTTTTCTGTTTATTGAGTGATTCCTTAAGAGCCTGGATTTCCCGGTATAAGTTTGACTCCCTTCTCTTGACTTTCTTCCTTCCAGCACTTCTCTGTCTAAAATGATAAACAAAGCATTAGTTTATAGATCATGAGTTCTAAACTTCATATTCATTGAACAGAAAAACGATGACAAGCCGTTACTCTAGTTTTTTCAACATAATTTCATAATTTATTGATAAACCTATTTTCTATAAAGAAAAATCTCTACCTTGACATCCGAGGCTGTGGATTAACTTCAGGACTCTGGGGTGGAGTAAACTGGCTCTCTATTTCTTTCTCTCCCTGGTCTGTCTGACGTTGGGCTTTTCTCCAATATGCTTGCTTCCTTCTCTTCTCCCTCTTGCTTAAATCTTTCACTGCCTTCACCTTTCCTCGCTGCTTGTTCTCTTGCCATGTCTCCCTGTGCTTCTGTAAACATGCAGCCCTTTTCTCAGGATCAGCATTACGCCGGGCCCTGTACTGGCGCTGCTTGTCAGCAGCAGATAAGCGACTCATCTTCCTAAAACAGTTAGTTAATACTTAGTTAACACTATTAATGGTTAGTTAATGTACCAGTTATTCAGTATGTATTCATTATTAAAAAACAAAACAATATAAGCATCAACTATCACCAGAGGCGGACAGAGTACACAGCTTCCTTACTTGAGTAAAAGTACAGATACCCCTTGCTAAATTTTACTCAAGTACAAATAAAAGTACTACAGTCAGATGTCTACTTAAGTAAAAGTACTGAAGTACTTGTTTTTAAAAGTACTTGAGTATCAAGAGTACAAGAGTATGTTTTCTAAATATTGCATTACTACTGCCACAGTGCTTACATTTATGTAAAGAAACGTCCTACATGGAGTTATGAAAAATGTTAACACCTTGGAGAATGTAAAAGGAATTGAAAGTAAAATCAAGTAATTTTCATCTTTTTACCATGGCAATAGCACAATAGTATACAGTATAACAGTATACTCAAGAACATAAAAACAATTGCTCAGCTTACATAAATATGCAATATCAGAAAAGAAAATTCAGCTAACAATTCTATGTATGTGTGAGTTTCTCTGTTTTTTTATCAATCAAATCAACAATCGTCTCTCATCTAATTCTGACCATGGAGTTGGCTTTGGCGGAAAGCGAAGGTGATTGCTGATAGGCTGAAGGCTGTCCTAATCAGTTTGAGAGGGAATCACGTTTGAGAGGGAAACAACAAAGTGAGGGTTACCGTGATTTTTCTTTTCTCCTTTTATTTTTCAGAAGGAGTAACGGGTACTCACGGTTATGGATAGAAATGTAAAGGAGTAAAGAGTACAATATTTGCCTCTCAAATGTACTTGAGTAAAGTCATGAGTACTCCCAAAAAATGATACTCGAGTAAAGTACAGATCCCTCAAAATTGTACTTAAGTACTGTACTCAAGTAAATGTACTCCGTTACTGTCCGGCTCTGACTATCACAATGAAACCTGGCAACATTGTCAACCGTGTTACTCCCTGTCTACTGTGTGACACTTGATGGGTAACAGTTGACAGGTAACAGTTGACAGTTCGGCCATTTTGGGGCCTTGTGCTAACTGGCAACCTTGAACCTGTCGCCATATGACCTTGATCAACTCGTGTTTTGATACACTTTCAGTTAATATTAGTAAAAAATAATGTGTAATGCAACTGAACAAGAAAATGTTGATAACACATTTGACAAGCCATTAACCCACTCAATGTAAAACCCAAATTATTGATGAAATATTGAAGAGGAGAAGGAAAAACTTACCCAACTGTTTTCAAATTTACCACCACTGCAGGAAATGACATCACGTGGGGTTGGACATGTGACTTTGGAGCAAACCCTTGCTGAATTATAGGGGTTTTGTCAGTGGGTAACACGGTTGACGGAAATTTCTCGGACACACACAAAGTGGATAATTTAATGTTCATCATATTATAATGATTAATACCAAGAAATAATGATGAAAATAATTCTCAAAAACACATTGTTTATTTTTTTTTCTTAAAGCAACACCTGACATTCAGCAATTAGGACAGCACAAAAACAGCAACTTCTAGTATAGAATATGCGTTGTCTGATTTTTTTTTTATAGAATTGGTTGACCTTTTTAAGTGAAATAAAAAATAAAGATATTTTCTACAATTTATAAATACAACCCGCGGACATGACATGTACCCCTAATGCAAAGAAATGATTAAAATAGAAAGTTAAAAAGCAGGCACTTTAGTATTAAAATAGAAAATAAAGGCAAAGTTAAAAAAGCTTTTTAGAAAGTGCAATGTATTTAAGATCCACACATCGGCTGTGTAGTGGGAAGCGATTTGATTGGCAGTATGTGTCTGCAAAAACTAGTCCCCTATACGTCAGACACACCCTCGGCCATCCGTCGACGGACGCATGTAGTGTGAACAAGGCCTCAAAAAGCCCCCATCCGTCGACGGACGCATGTAGTTTGAACAAGGCGCCTTGTTAACTTAGTTTGCAACTCTTGCGCCCCAAACACCGCACGACCCCGAGAGCTGCCTTTATTTAAAGCCCCCACTTGTTAATCAAACAACGCACGAACCCTCCCACCAACAGGACCGCCTCGTGGTGTCGATTCTGACCGACCCCAGCGTTACCACGCTGTAATATCAGTTGTCTATTTAGCTTTTTCGACTTTTATGACCTATAAACGTTGTTTATTCCGTCACCTTCTGGCTGACGGAATAAGGGGGGTGACCTGGGAGACTCCATGGTCTCTCCTGATGGGGACAGGTTTCAGTGAATTACATTTATTGTCATGTTTAACCATACTAAGGTGTCATATAATGACGTGAATGCAAGGGCGTCAGTTTGTTTTTAGAAGTGGTGGGGACAATAACCATAAGCTTGAGTGTGGTCTGAAAAGTGCTGGGTACCCTTATGTGAGCTATTCATCCATTCAACGCTGCATTACAATAGGCTCTACAGCATATTGTCTGAGGTTGAAAATCCTATTCGATCAATAAAAGTTGAAAACCACAGTTTGTGTTTTGGCTTGTTTTGCAAAACGGCGTTGGAAACACCAGGGTATTGGCTCGGGATAGGTAATACTAATACACTCAGGACAAAGAACAGTGTTGGCAATTTAACACTTATCTTGACATCAACAAAGTTTACCAGACAAACAATGCCAGACTGTAAAGGGGGTACGAAACGAAAAGAGGTACTGAGCATCAGCCTTTTGAAGACGAGCAAGGGCTGCTGGCACCATATGTTATGCTGCATTAAAAAAAGAAAAGCGCCCAGAGGATAATTGCATCTGCCAAATCCTGACCACCAGTAAACACTCGCGAAGGACCAATGTAGACTTCACTCGTTACATCATAAGCAAATTGCCCGCAAATAAAAAAATCCGAAGCACAATAAACAGAATCCGTAGAGGCCCATGGAGTAGCAGGCCGTGTTTCACTGAGGGTGCACTCACACTAGGCCATCTGGCCGTGGCCGTTTTCACACCTAACCGTGCTCAAATCTGCCAGTGTGAGTGTGGCCAGTCTGGCCAGGCCAGGCCAACTTGGCCACTTGGGAGAGGTGTGCTGCTTTGGTACGGGCCGCTACGGTACAGATGCTAATGAGCCGACACGCGCACACGCACGGCTACGCAACCTGAGCTGGGTGACGTATAGTCCATGCGACGACCATGGACATAATAAAAGGCGATGAGCCTTCTTTCCCATTAAACGGTAAACATGGCGTAAAGCGGTTCAACTGTTGGTTCACGTTGGTCCCATAGAGAAGTCGAGTGTCGGTCAAAGTGCGAACTGTGTTCTCTGTGTTGTTGTCCATTGTTGTTAGAAGTACAAGAGCCTACCGTTGCGCGGCCAACGGCCACGGCCAGATGGCCTAGTGTGAGTGCACCCTTAAAGTGGAGCCGAGAAACACTGATCAGCACCTGAATTATTGCACCTTCAATACTATTATAGCACCTAACGTTTAGCACGGAACCACAGCTTCATTCTCTACAAAATGCAAAAAAAAGCATGAGTTAAAAATTTACGTGTCATCGTTAGTTTAAAAAATAGTGCAAAAACATCAAAAGTATCATCAAGAAATTCGCTCCAAAAAAAAAGAAGATGTTTCAGACTGGTGTATTTCCTTCTTCCGTTTTTGAGCTTCAGTCATCATATTCACTTTCAAGTTAATCCAGACTTTCTAGAACTGGCCATTCTTCTTCTTCTGCAACGTCATTCCCCTTCAGTAGTGAAGCACGGCGCCTGGGTCTTGGGATATTAAAGTGACTTGATTCCGACTTGGAGCGAACACGACACCTTCTGGCTGACGGAATAAGGGGGGTGACCTGGGAGACTCCATGGTCTCTCCTGATGGGGACTGGTTTTAGTGAGTTTGAGTCATCAGATTCACTTTCTGGCTGACTGGGAGGTGGAGGGGGGACCCAGACTGAGGAAAGTGGACCGGGAGGTGGAGGGGAGACCCAGACTGAGGAGGCTAGACCGGGAGGTGGAGGGGAGACCCAGACTGAGGGGGGTGGACCTGGAGGTGGAGGGGAGACCCAGACTGAGGAGGCTAGACCGGGAGGTGGAGGGGAGACCCAGACTGAGGGGGGTGGACCTGGAGGTGGAGGGGAGACCCAGACTGAGGAGGCTAGACAGGGAGGTGGAGGGGAGACCCAGACTGAGGGGGGTGGACCTGGAGGTGGAGGGGAGACCCAGACTAAGGAGGCTAGACCGGGAGGTGGAGGGGAGACCCAGAATGATTAATTAGAAACAAGGTATAACACAAAATTATAACAATAATAATAAAGACAAAATAGCAGTATATTAACAAATGGCACAGAGATCACAAATAATGGGTTGACGTACAAGTTACAGAGAGAGGAGAGATGTGGATGAGGAACCAGGTGTCCTTTCTCCAGCAGCTTCACCTGGACGGTTATTGAGTAGATAAAGTTAGCCTTACATGAAATGTAACCGTGATACATGTTAGTTTAACGTAATCCTTACGTCCCAGGACTATGATTGATATTATGAAAATATGCATCCTATCATTATGAACTGCTCCATATATTCTAATCATGTAGAATCAGTTGAACCAGTTCCTGGTTTCCACTCTGAATTAGCCTCTACACAGAAGAACATCTTGACAGACTGAATACGTGTAGGGAGACGGCTGCCATTATCGTGGTCAAACAAGGACAGAAGTCTTTCTACCCTTCATCCCTGCTCTGTGTTGTCATGACCAGGGGCGGTTCTTCATTGAATTACAACCCGGGCGAGACCCCCCCCCCCCCTTCTGTGCGCAGCACCGTCTCAGTAAGCAGGGGCGCCTGCAGCCGGAGGGGGCGCCAAATCCCCACACAGTGATATGATGTTGATGATGATATGATAGCTCCATTCTATAATCTAATGTCTAGAGGATGTTGTTCAGTAGGTCTGCCACTCTGGTCCCTCTGCTAGGTAGGCTCTGACTCTCTGGTACAATTAGATGAAATGTTTTGAATCACAACGATATCATTTGACTTGGTGTGAGTCAGTAACCCTTGCACATCACTGGATATTAATAAATGATCGGTAACTCATTTACAAAATGAAACATGTTGAATAAGAACTTACCATGCCAGCACCACCCCTGCTTTTCCTTTTCCTATAAATGAAAAAGTGAATAAAATATCAACATTGGGTTCATTACAAGGTCATCATCTAATAACTCCACCACTGCCAGCTAGGGTCACACATATTATTGTATTATGTATAAAACCAGTAATAACACTTACCTTCAGACGTCTTATGTAAACCAATGCTATATAGAGATAAACAATACAATATCCTGTCAGGATCATTCAGCATAACCTTGATACATGTTAGTGCATGCTAGTTTGATGTAACCATAATACATTATTGTTGAATGTAACCATACATGTTAGAGTTGAATGTAATGCTTACCTCCCAGGACGATGATTGATATAAGCAATATGCATCCTATTATTATGCCCCCAATCACAACGTATTGAAAACATGTAGAATCAGTTGAATCAGTTCCTGGTTGTATCTGCACCCCTCCCACAGAATCACATCTGAAACCAGAAGGACAAAACAACCTTTAGTTCTGTAGTAGACTGGGTGTTGGACTCCAGGTTTAAAAGGTACTGGGTTCGATCCCCAATGTCCACAACCTTCCTGTAGGCCTTCAGGAAGGTTCTTGAGCTAGATGCCTGACCCCTACCTGCTCCTAATGACCTGTATCTACCTGTGTCTGAATTCACTGGACGCCGATGTGGAGAAAATGACTGAATGGAAGTTATATATATTGTCAAGAATGAATGACCTTTGAACAATATCTAATTCTGATTATAAAGAAACGAACATAACATTATGACTATGGTATGCATAAAACAGGCAAACAAAAGCCACACCAGTACACTATATATTGCCCAGGCCTAATTCTTAACATACCATTATTGTACTGTATGTATAGATTGTTTAATTAACTCCACTTACTTTGTGTGGTTCTTGCAAGACGACCGCGTGCCATCTGAGAATGTTCCATCAGTACAGTGAAGGCACTCTGTGTCTTTATCTGCTGTTCCTGTAGGAATATTCATGTTTTATTAAAACACGACCGTTCTCAGATGTGGTGGGGATATTTGTGATAATCATTTCAATTTTTATCGTTCAACAGCTATAATATTATAAGATCAACATCGTAGGAACAAGGAAACAGAGAATTGTAATTCAAAAGGTGTTTGTGGGTATCATTGCCAGACTGTTGTAGATGATCGTGGAGTAACTTGGACACTAATACATTAAATGGTAAGAAGCAGGATGGCCCTTATGGGACTGAATAGGTTCAGTAGACGTTGATTTATTTAACAATTTATCTATAATTAATGTGTCCGTACAGTATATATAGAACACCAACCTCTTTGACCGATGTAATAACCAGGACTGCAGCTCAGACGGTGTCTCTGAGCGGCCCTACATACACCTCCGTTAGAGTCACTACAGAAGAATCCATCCAGGGGCTTACACAGAACATCTGATGTTGATGAACACGACTTCTTCACCTTCAGATCGAGACCTGTCAATCACAACAGTTACAGAGGAACCTGAGAGAACCTGAGAGTACACAACTTCTGATGTAAACATGAACAACAAAACTTCTGATATCAACATGGACAACACAACGTCCTCATCAACACAACACATGGGGGTTGCATTGGGGGCATCTCCATTAAATAACCGATGTACCTGCGTCACACTTTGTACAGTTAGAGCATTGCTTCTGCTCATTATAGCCGGCTTGGAAAGTGCCTTCGGGGCACCTTGCGCACGTTGTAATGCTTCTCTCTATGCAGTCCTTTACAACATGCATTCCTGTTGAAAATAACATTTTGAATATGTTGTAGATTCATAGACAGTATATGTTGGACATGTTGTAGATTTGTTGACCGTCTTTATGTAGATTTGTAAACTGTATATCCTGTATATGTTTATTTGTAGATAGTATACGTTGTAGAGTCAAACAGCGTGACAACAGTTCAGATATTTACCAGGCGGACATGATGGGCAACACTCCGTTCCTGCTCTGTATTCATTCAGTGGACAATATGAAGATGAAGCAACGCCAAAGTAACAAGTACTAATAATTAATATGAATTGTAGAAACATGGTTGTCAGGTTTGTTTGGGCTTCAACCATCAAACTGCAGTCACAGACTTTTCTTGACCTTCAGAAATATCTGGGGAGAGATGAAAGAAAAGCAGTTCATCAATTAAATAACGAGTTCTGGGGACGGGGTTAGAAGATCATTGGGGGGTTTGAAAAGAGTTGTGTTTGGTTCAATCAGACTATTCATACTGTTCTGTAGTTAGTTATTATTTCTGTGTTATTAATAAATAAAGATGTTATACCCCAGTTGCATGCTTAAATGTAGCCTACTTGACTTTACCAATAGGGAATTCGTATCTGTGGTTTCGTAGACATAAGTTAAATAAGAATTGTACACTAAATTAAAATATCTGAAATGCGGCTAAAATAAGGACCGCGGACGTTTAACAGTCACAAAAAGTGGGAAAAACACACACACACACACACACACACACACACACACACACACACACACACACACACACACACACACACACACACACACACACACACACACACACACACACACACACACACACTACGGAAAAATATAATGAGCTGAAGTGGTCAGTGTGCTGGAAAAACAGTAGAGAGGGTCAAGCAAATCCAGTGTTCAGTAAACAGAAGATTTAAATAAATCGGTATCCGATAAGGAGTCGACGTTTAGAACAACCACTATTTTAGGAGATCTTTCGGGCAAAACCCCAGACTAATGATGAAGCGTGGTCATGAGGATATGGTTGGATGTGAGCTCTGATGAAATGCAGAAATAGAGAAGTAAATGTCATTGATGTTTCCGTCTTCACGGTGCAATGAGAATAAAAGCTCTTAATGTTAATATTCCTTTGTCTTCGCCTCTTTGCAAACTAGTCGATTATTTCCACAACAATCTCCAGTACAGCGGGAAGCCCTGTTGAACTGGAGACGCACATCCCAGTACAGCGGGGAGCCCCGTTGAACTGGAGACGCACATCCCAGTACAGCAGGGAGCCCTGTTGAACTGGAGACGCACATCCCAGTACAGCGGGGAGCCCCGTTGACCTGGAGACGCACATCCCAGTACAGCGGGGAGCCCTGTTGAACTGGAGACACACATCCCAGTACAGCGGGAAGCCCTGTTGACCTGGAGACGCACATCCCAGTACAGAAGGGAGCCCTGTTGAACTGGAGACACACATCCCAGTACAGCGGGAAGCCCTGTTGAACTGGAGACGCACATCCCAGTACAGCGGGCTGCCCTGTTGAACTGGAGACGCACATCC
This sequence comes from Gadus morhua, assembly GCF_902167405.1. NCBI lineage: Eukaryota > Metazoa > Chordata > Actinopteri > Gadiformes > Gadidae > Gadus > Gadus morhua. Next base: position 29,089,623 of record NC_044048.1, read on the forward strand.
CAGTACAGCAGGGAGCCCTGTTGAACTGGAGACGCACATCCCAGTACAGTGGGGAGCCCAGTTGAACTGGAGACGCACATCCCAGTACAGCAGGGAGCCCTGTTGACCTGGAGACGCACATCCCAGTACAGAAGGGAGCCCTGTTGAACTGGAGACGCACATCCCAGTACAGCGGGAAGCCCTGTTGAACTGGAGACACACATCCCAGTACAGCGGGCTGCCCTGTTGTACTGGAGACGCACATCCCAGTACAGTAGGGGGACCTGTTGAACTGGAGACGCACATCCCAGTACAGTAGGGGGACCTGTTGAACTGGAGACGCACATCCCAGTACAGCGGGGATGTGCACATTATCCTCAGGATAATGTCTGACATCAGAGGAGTTGCAGTGTTGGGCTCAGTCTCAATCCTTTGCTCCAACCGAAATCTCCCCCCTACGCCTCGCTGTTGCGCGTTCATGCGCAGCGAGACGTGTCCCGAAAGCCTTTTTAAGGCAGGGTAAGGGGTGAGGGGGAGGGCTAACATCCTCTTGAAGTTAAGATTTTCGATGGGCACCCTTGCAACGCTACAGTTGTGACTTGCTCCCGCAATACTTTGCGAGAAAATGGAAAATCAAGAAAAGTCAAGATGGCGGGGGAAAAGATGCGACAGGATCTTAAACCACAAAGGTAAGTGTTTTCTATTTTAATAATCATTAAATAAATGATGATGACCGTCGCATTATCATTACCCCATTTCAATGTTGTAAAGGCATTTTCTTTATAACAACACAACCACCAAAGCTCCAGAGGGGGGCTCCGTGTTTAGTGACGTATATGCAGCGCCAAGCTCAGAATGCTGTTTTCTATCTGAGTGGAGGTATGTTGTTGTATTTGTCGTCATATTTAAGCATATAAATCGTTTTGTAGACAATGAAAATGATTAATGTGTAACTTAATGTGTTAGGAATTACGTATGTGAACATGCTACAGCGCTGTTATATCAGCTAACGCTTTGCAAATGTACCTTTTGTGAGTTTTATTGTATACATGTGCGTCAGAGTACTTCAGGGTTTCCCCGTTTGTTTGTTTGCTAGGAGGGAATGTGGTCCTGTCTACGAGCGTTTACATGCAGTGACACGTATTTCTTTGGCTCATGCAGGTATTAATGTTTTATCTGTTTTGTGTATATTATCTATGCTGGTAATGTGTATGTTTGTTGGATTGCAGTTAATTGCATTCATTATGCTATTTTGTTTATTTTCATTTTATCGTAAATATTGTCAGAATGCTGACAATATTTTATTTTACTTTACATTTAATTCTTCATTATTCAGGCATTACAGAACTTTCATGGTCATAAATAAAAAATACGAACTGCAGTTTAATTTCTTTGTTTGTTCTTGAATTGACGTAGAATGGAGCAAAGATTCCTGGGAATGGGAAATGCGTTTATCCAATGAACAGATGGAGGTCAAGTCTATTTTCGGGATGTAGGGATATATGAGTGAACGTCGAATGGTATGACCCAAGATACGTCAGACAGAGAAAGCGCGCAAATTCGATGGTACCACCTTGTCATTTGTTTACCCAGGTGCCATGGCAACACCATTGTTACCTTTCATTGGCTGAATCTTTGAGAACGTTGTAGACTCAATCGATATAAGGTCGCGGGCAGACGAAGCTCTGTTCGTTTGTATATTTTATTTACTTGACAATATTTTTGTTTTATGTTAAAAAAAAAGAATCAAAGAACCAGTTCTTCTTGTTTTGGGGAACCAGTTCTTGTCGTTCACGTTCGGGATTCGTTCGTTGTGAACGAATCGGTCACAACCGACTCATCCCTAATGCTCACGCATTTGAAAAGGCACCATCCAGGTGTTACTATCAACGTTGCTGTGAAAAAAAAACTAGCCGTGCAAACCCAGCTCACGACACTATTTCACCAACCCCTGTCTGAGAATTCAGAAATACAAATTCCATAACAAAGTCTATTGGTGTTTTCATTGCTGCTGATCTACGGCCATTCTCCATTGTTGACAAACAAGCATTTTTTTTAATTTTCCCATTAACTATGAACCGTACCGTCCTGTACCGTACCATGACTTCAAAACTGAGGTATGTACCGAACAGTGACTTTTGTGTACCGTTACACCCCTATTTAAAACCGACCCTTTTTTGGGCCCCTTTTGCCTTTTTTGTAATGTGCAATATTAGTTCAATTATATCACTGGTTCTTGATATTTATGTTTTACATGGATGGCATACTACCTCAAATTCTATATTTATTCTGGTTTGATATATTATGTTGATCTTTTATAATGTTTCATCCAAAATAAAGTGCAATATTGGAGTTTCTAACAGGTTTTGAGCATGAATAATATTCTTATCATAACGTGTTTTACCATGTGGGTAAGGTTGCATTCCTAAGACATTCAGTAAAATTCCAAAGACGGATATTGTATAAAAAGTATCAAAAAAATAAAAAACAAATAAATATCAAACGACTACTAATGACGTACTGTAACTGGGTCTTGAAGGGTTGTCAACCCATTTCGTAGGGGTAGGGTTGAGGGGTAGGGTTAAGGGGTAGGGGTAGGGTTAAGGTGGAGATTTTGGAAGACCAAAGGAACGGGATAGGGCCTAACTGTTGGCTACATAACTAGAGTCCCTTTCACACATGCAACGGTTCAAATTGATTAGTTATGCGATTCTCTCTCACCACCACCCTTGTCTCGGTTTCATTTACAGCAGGATTTATTTCCGTTTTGGCTATAACAGGTTAATATACGAGCTCCCGAAACGCATTTTAATACCAGGTGCAAAGCGGGGAATAATCATTCTTCAAATAGCCTACCTTATGATGTTCCAAGGAGCCATAATGTTTGATGAAACTCTTTGTTGTTTCTCCGGGAGCGACCTGAGTGAAACCGAAAGTACGAATGGCCCCATAAATCATTCTTTTTTATACAGTTATAGTTTTATAAACCAACTGAATTTTATAAAATACTGACTTGAATATAATGACAAGGATATCAGATTAGACAGCGTTTATATTACCTTACTTTAATTGAGGGTCGAAAAATTTCAACTCTTCTGCCTTAATCTGCAACAAAACAGGAAAGTCATGAATATTCAGTTGCGAAACTAGACCTTTTTTTTAGACCTCTCACAAGCAATGAGAGAATAGATGCTGTAATGAACAGGCACAAGTGGGCTAGTGAAACTGAGCGCAACCTTCCTGCAGGAATCTCTATCTGATTGGTCGGTGGGCGTCTCCTGTTTGACAAAACCAAAAAGGCAGCATGAGCCCACTTAACATACTTTCTACTGTTTTGTCTGTCAAAAAGGCTTGCTAGTTTATCAGAAAATCCACGATTTCCAGCTGTGTTATAACATGACCAGCTAATAACAATAATCATTTTAAAACCTTGACATAATCTGTCAGATGACTATTAAATGACAGTTGACCCCAAGGCGATTCTATCTATGCCTCCTCTTGAATGGCCTCAGGTTTTAGTCGGCAGGGGCTTGTAATGCTGCGTAGCATGATAAGCATGATAAGGTGCAAGGAGCAGAAAAAGTTGACATGGGTGCTAATTTTCAGTTGAAAAAAAACGCTGGCATTATTTAATCAGCTGAGGGCGTTGACATTGACATAACAACGTAATCAACAAGTACCACATGTTCTAATACTATGAGACTCATGAAAACGCCCTCAGCTGATAAAAGGTGTGGGGGGGGGGGGGGGGGGGGGGACTTAGTGTCTTATTTATTTATTTTAATAAGTTACTTATTTTATTTTAAATAAACATAATACCAAGGGTCAGAAGTTTTACAAGAATTTTGATCATACAGAGTCATGACAGAGGGACTTGGTGTCTTTATTCATGCTTGAAAGATGAACATGTATTTTTTTTTTTTTGAAAGGGAATAAGCTGATGAAGCTGACAAGTGACCAATGTTTACCGTTTAAAAATATTTTTAATTAAATGCAAACCCCAGTGAATCATATGCTCTTGTTTCTCTGTTTTGAGAATCACACACACTTAGCAGTCTTGTTTAAATGTTAAGAATTGAGTTAATAAACCGAACTAGGAAATTGTTTTTTGTTGTTGCAGATGTTATCTCCGCTAATTTTATTAATTTAAATAAATAAATATTAGCAGGTTCTCAATAGTAGGCTATTTCAATTCAGGGAGGGCGCAAAAAAATATTTGTCTCCTAGGGTGGGAATGACAGAAAATAATTGAGAGCCACTGGTCTAGAACATGTTGTACTTGTTGATTAGCTCACGTTGTTACGTCAATGAAAACGCCCACAGCTGATAAAATAATGCCAGCGGTTTTGTTTTAACTGAAAATTAACGCCCTTTTTTTTGCATCAGAAAAAGATTTTTTTGCATTAGAAGTTTTATAAAAATCTATGGGTCCCTGAAAGTGAGACAAAGTAGTTTATTGCTCCCGAAATAGTGGTATGTTTCTCATATTATTAATCTCGTTGTACCAATGTGTTTCAGTAACTGTGTAAATAAAAAAAAAAGGGGGAAATATGGTCATTTTTGAGTGAAACTTACACAAAGGAAATTTAATATGCCTCAAATTTGTTATTACAGTTCACATCCATTGATTATTCCTTCATCCAAATATAATTTTTTCCTTTCATCACTTTATGCCCCGTTTACACCATCCCGCTAATGGCCGCTAATGGCCGATGGACCACCGATGTGGAAGTCAGGGTGATTCGGGTGACATCGGGCTAAAAATGTATGATCGGGTCAATTTATCGGGGTAGCATTTACACATACCCGATGTTATAACGATAACATAACGATTTATGCCACGGAAGACACCCGAAGTGCGTTTGGCGTCATTTGACGTCATTTCGAATGACGCCAAACACGTCAAATGACGCGTTTGGCGTCATTTCGGGAGAAGGCAAAGGGGAGACTGGTTTAGACTGATATTTATTTATATTACAATAGCGATTTTATAATAATAGAACGCCGGTTCTAAATGGGCGAAGTACCCTGTAGTTATAAAAGTAGGACATCCATCCATCACCCCCTATTTATACCCGAGTGGCAGTTGAGGGTCTTCCTTAACACAATCTGGTCACTCACAATCGTTATTTGTCTAGGGTTCTCGAGGGTCTTTCGTGTGTTGAGGTTGCCGATATAAAGACGATAAAACACGATAAAGCGCGGAAGATTAACGAATATAGCCGATGTGCCCAGGAAAATTCCCGAACGATTTGCGATGTCTTACGTCATACTCCCGTTCTATTCCCGATTATAGCCGATTAGCCCATAGCAACACCTGGTAACCGATTCTACCCCGATAGACCCAAAATTAACAAACATGTTCGTTCTTTGCCGATGTTGCCCGATGTTGTAAGGGATCCGGATATTTAAGTTCCTGTTTTTTCAGCAACATGTGTTTTTTATTATTTATTTACATTTTGTAGGTCATTTGGTGTTTTCTGTTTGTTTTGGATTGCAATGTACTTTCGACTCCACCCTGCTACTTCCTGCATTTCTTTGGTTTGCTGATATCCCCTGAGTTTGTGAACACACCTATTGCTAATGTGTGTTGATTGGTTTGTGGCTACTTAAGCTCAGTGTGCCCATTCAGTCTCTGTCGGATCGTGCCTGTATGATTCCTGTGCCTTGCTGGGAATAAACTCAGAGAAAGTTCTTATAACCAAGCCTTCTGTCTGCGATTGGATCCTTTTGCACCGAAAGCCTAACAGATGTTGCCCAATCATTGAGCATTTCTTCCTGTTTCTTCCCGTTGTCTAACGATGTTCCCGGGAAGAGTAACGGTGTTTTCCCGATGCAACCACGCTATTTGCCGATGTTATAACGATAGCTGCTGATTTAGCCATCGGGCACCATCGGGGCCCACTATCGGGTAGGTGTAAACAGGGCATTAGTGATTAAGAACTGCATTATTTAGCTGAAACTGCCAGCTTTTGGCTTAGACATACAACAGCATATAGTAACTAATAAAATAAAGGTTGTGGAATAAAAAAATCTTGGAAAGGACTTTATATACTTCATATAGCCCTGTGGCTTCCTGGGGTTGAGCCCCCCCAAAAGTCAGAACCTAGAATTGCCCCTGGTACAGAGGATACAGCAGGATAATCTCAATAGCGGAGTAACCGCGACAATTGCGTTCATTTTAGTTGTAACGCTAACACCTTAATTTGTTCGCAGATGACTATAGGGATATCTGGCGGAGTTGGACCACAATTTCGGGAAGATGAAATAGCCTAGGGCACTTTTACATAACAGACTACCTGCCTTACTAGTACTACTACTAGTGCCAACTTGCATAAACTAGCCTACTGCCAGAGACACTGAGACAGAGTAGACATGAAGAGTCTCATTGGGCCGATAATGTGCCCTGGACTGAGTGCCCGCCCCTCAATGTGGACTGAGGGCCCGCCCCTCAATGTGGACTGAGGGCCCGCCCCTCAATGTGGACTGAGGGCCCGCCCCTCAATGTGGACGGGCTCCGTCTGCGGGCTGCAGTCAGGGGTACTTGGCCTCAGCCTATGGGGTCAGAACAGTCTCATTAATAATGAATGCACAGAGAAGGATTCACAAATGTATTTGGTGATTTATATATAAATTACTCACAAATACATTTCAATGCACACATAAATGGATAGCGGTATTTATAAATGTGAAATAAATCCATAAACAAAAATAAGTTTCACAAACACATTTCTGACCAATACACAAATGTACCTTGTTTTAAATAAATGTAATATAAATCCATAAATATATTAATTAAAAAAATATTTGCAATTTTCATCACAATGTATTTGGATGTTGTTACATTTATATACAAACTGTTAAACATCATTTACAAGACGTTTTTCATTTGTGAACTTATTTGCATTTGTGTGTGAACTGGTCTGTATTTATGTGTGGATTTTTGAGACTCTCCTGACGTCGCTAGATTCACAAATGCATTTTTTTCAACAAGGAACTCTCTGTAGCCAATCAGATGCCTCCCTCGTTTTCAGCCAATCACATGACTGCAGTTCCGACATCTGAGTCCAGCCTCCGAGCCTCCCGGTTCCCTCTGTCAAATGTCTACTCTATGGGAAAGAACATGGGTTTTTTGAATGATCGTACATAACAATCTCTATAGGTGGTGAGGAAGTAGCCTAAAAGCTGCGTCACGTTTAGCTACACACTTTTTCCATCTAGTTTCGACTGGGTTTTGGGATTATCGGTGCCTTTAAAGTAGTAAACGGCACCGACGTAAAAACCCAGTCACTGCAGTCATGTGATTGGCTGAAAACGAGGGAGGCATCTGATTGGCTACAGAGAGTTCCTTGTTGAAAAAAATGCATTTGTGAATCTCGCGACGTCAGGAGAGTCTCAAAAATCCACACATAAATACAGACCAGTTCACACACAAATGCAAATAAGTTCACAAATGAAAAACGTCTTGTAAATACAAGTTTAACAGTTTGTATATAAATGGCACAACATCCAAATACATTGTGGTGAAAATTGCAAATAGTTTTTTCATTAGGCCCTAATATATTTATGGATTTATATTACATTTATTTAAAACAAGGTACATTTGTGCGTGGATCAGAAATGTGTTTGTGAAACTTATTTTTGTTTATGGATTTATTTTACATTTATACATATATCGATATCCATTTATGTGTGAATTTAAATGTATTTGTGGGAAGAGAGTAATTTATATATAAATCACAAAATACATTTGTGAATCCTTCTCTGTGCGTTCATTATTAATTGATTGTTCTGACCCCATATCAGCCGGCTCTACAAAGCTGATCCTGCCTGTTCCCGAACCTTTGCCTGTCTGACCACCCGCCTGTTGTCGAGTCCCTGCCGGTCTGCTCCCCTGTTTCCGGCTCCTCGCGCGCCTGTCTGCCCTCCTGATACCCAGGGGCGTATCAAGCTTTCCAAAAGTGGGGGTGTTCTGGAATAGGCGAAGAAATAATCATTCCAAGTAGCGATGATCAATTATATGAACTTTAACATACATCTAGGCCTACAAAATGGAAGAAATGCGAGCAGATACACTGTGTGTGTGTGTGTGTGTGTGTGTGTGTGTGTGTGTGTGTGTGTGTGTGTGTGTGTGTGTATGACTCATTGTGTGTTTGTTTGATACACGCACACACACACACACACACACACACACACACACACACACACACACACACACACACACACACACACACACACACTGTGTGATGAAGCTGAAAGGAGCTTCAGCAGCCTCTGAAGGCTGAAAACATGTGACACATACTTTGTGTATATTTTGAGTGATACACCTTGTAGATTGAAGTGCGTTTTCTCAAGGTTTGAAAATGACGAATCGCACGAGGATCTCTACTCTCCGTAAAGGCTGCCTGTAGCCCTAGTCAAACCTGTGCATCCCAACCGCGGTCGAAACAGATAGCCTATAGCTTGCAACTTGCAAGCACGTCAGTGTCTGCAGAGGAAGAGAAGTCAACTTACTTGTTTTCTCTTGAAAAAGCCGTCTATAGTCCCCTGTCTTTTTCTTTTAGTTTTCGGCATCATTGGCTATATTGCACGAAAAAAGAGAACAGTTTTAAAACTAAAGTAGGCTTAGTTCCAGTCGGAAGAATGAATGGGATCTTATGCTAGGAGGTAACTAGCTCTTGAATAGAGAGCCATGAACCTTGCATCTATTAACGATTAATAATTAATGGCTTTAATCGCTTAATATGCCTGGAAATGTTGCCTTCATTACAGGCAGTGAATGATGCTGATCTAAAACAGTGATTCAATTCTACCTTTTCATTGAAGGCGTCAAGTCAGTATGCAGCACGAACAGTTAGGCACAGCAATCTGTGAGAAACTGCTTGAATGACCGCGGTCACCGCGCTGAGCTCTCAGGCAGTCGGGTCTCGGGAGCACCGCTGCCAGCGCTTTCTGCAGGCTGCGCAAGCTGTTTAGTCTACGTAACGTCAATTGTAGCGCTGGGATTTACAGAGTGATAATTTGATACAGAGGGATGCAATCATAGCAACCATTTTAAATTGCATACAACAGGCGAACGTTTACTATTTTTTATTAGAAAAGCTGATTTTTGTGAGGATTTGACGAACAAAAGTGGAGGGGATGGAATGGCCTTCCAATAGAAGTGAGGGGGATGCATCGTACTCATCCCCCGCGTCTGATACGCGCCTGCACCGACCCCTCGCCTGCCCGACTACCCGCCCGCCGACGGAAGCCCCAGTCTACCTGATTGCCTGCCGTTCCCCAACTCTTGCCTGCCTCCGTTTACACTGCCTGTCCGATCCTGATCATCTGTGCCAACAATAAACATTTCGACTGCCCTGTCACCATTTCCAGTCTGTGCACTTGGGTCCTGCCTAACCCCCCCCCTCAACAATCGTTCTTTGAAGATAAATCCACCTTACCTGACTCTATTGAGTGTCTTTCTCAATATTTATTTTCATATCATCCTTTATCTGTTGTTCAGGTCAAGTTAAAATCCATATAATGGACACGAGCTAGTTTCAGCACACAAAATTTTTAAGTTTCCGTTTCAGTTTAAGAAACTTTCAGTAGCCTAAATGTTTGTGTTTGTGTACGCTTCTGTGTGACTAGAAACAATTAGACATTATTTTCGAATCATCTTTGTTATTTTGTATGATTATATAACTATGTTTAAACAACTTTAGTTAGATCACATTTATTAGATCACATTTCAGATTTCTTTAAATGCACAACTATCGAAAATATTTCCTTCAATATTTGTTTTTGTTTCGTAAAAGAAACAAAATTATATGATGTTGTAGGCTATATAACTTATATGATATGATATATGAAAACTGATATGTCTACATGGTATGATTTGGGAGACTCTTCATGTTGGACGAAAACCCAACAGCAAGACAGAGTCCCTCTGTGATCCGGTCGGATCAAAGGCTGAACCCACGGGAAGCCTCTCCTATTTGTTCCAGTAGAGTCCATACGTCCTGCGCTCTGTGAGCTAGCTTCCCTGGTCCCTTCGCCGCTACAGACCTTTCCTTTGAACACCTTTACACGACGGCCAGCCAGCACCAGTCCCACCGCCGCCGGGCCCCCATTCTCCTGAATTATTTTTTTTTAACTTGTATTTTTTTAAGATCCTTCCTGACAAGTGTTGCGATTACCTGCCTATTTTTTTTGTGTTTGGTAGAAGCATACTTTCTGCTGATGTTGTCCACTAGGGCATGGTGGAAAACTAAAGTTTTGTGCACCTCTCGAGACACAGGAACCCTTCCTAATAGAGGCGGCGGGTTTTTGATCTGGGTGACTCTGAATGTTGGTGTAGTCTTGTTAGTCTTTTCCTGTATTTTTCAGTTTTTCTTTTCTGTTTATTGAGTGATTCCTTAAGAGCCTGGATTTCTCTGTGTAAGTTTGACTCCCTTCTCTTGACTTCCTTCCTTCCAGAACTTCTCCGTCTAAAATGATAAACAAAGCATTAGTTTATAGATCATGAGTTCTAAACTTCATATTCATTGAACAGAAAAACGATGACAAGCCGTTACTCTAGTTTTTTCAACATAATTTCATAATTTATTGATAAACCTATTTTCTATAAAGAAAAATCTCTACCTTGACATCCGAGGCTGTGGATTAACTTCAGGACTCTGGGGTGGAGTAAACTGGCTCTCTATCACTTTCTTTCTCTCCCTGGTCTGTCTGACGTTGGGCTTTTCTCCAATATGCTTGCTTCCTTCTCTTCTCCCTCTTGCTTAAATCTTTCACTGCCTCCACCTTTCCTCGCTGCTTGTTCTCTTGCCATGTCTCCCTGTGCTTCTGTAAACATGCAGCCCTTTTCTCAGGATCAGCATTACGCCGGGCCCTGTACTGGCGCTGCTTGTCAGCAGCAGTTAAGCGACTCATCTTCCTAAAACAGTTAGTTAATACTTAGTTAACACTATTAATGGTTAGTTAATCTACCAGTTATTCAGGATGTATTCATTATTAAAAAACAAAACAATATAAGCATCAACTATCACAATGAAGCCTGGCAACATTGTCAACCGTGTTACTCCCTGTCAACTGTGTGACGCTTGATGGGTAACAGTTGACAGGTAACAGTTGACAGTTCGGCCATTTTGGGGCCTTGTGCTAACTGGCAACCTTGAACCTGTCGCCATATGACCTTGATCAACTCGTGTTTTTATACACTTTCAGATAATATTAGTAAGAAATAATGTGTAATGCAAGTGAACAAGAGAATGTTGATAACACAGTTGACAAGCCATTAACCCACTCAATGTAAAACCCAAATTATTGATGAAATATTTAAGAGGAGAAGGAAAAACTTACTCAACTGTTTTCAAATTTACCACCACTGCAGGAAATGACATCACGTGGTGTTGGACATGTGACTTTGGAGCAAACCCTTGCTGAATTATAGGGGTTTTGTCAGTGGGTAAAACGGTTGACGGAAATTTCATCATATTATAATGATTGTTTCCAAGAAATAATGATGAAAATAATTCTCAAAAACACATAGTTTATTGTTTTTTCTTAAAGCAACACCTGACATTCAGCAATTAGGACAGCACAAAAACAGCAACTTCTAGTATGGTTGACCTTTTTAAGTGAAACTGGTTGACCTTTTTAAGTGAATAAAAAATAAAGATATTTTGTACAATTTATAAATACAACCCGTGGACATGACATGTACCCCTAATGCAAAGAAATGATTAAAATAGAAAGTTAAAAAGCAGGCACTTTAGTATTAAAATAGAAAATAAAGGCAAAGTTAAAAAAGCTTTTTAGAAAGTGCAATGTATTTAAGATCCACACATCGGCTGTGTAGTGGGAAGCGATTTGATTGGCAGTATGTGTCTGCAAAGACTAGTCCCCTATACGTCAGACACACCCTCGGCCATCCGTCAACGGACGCATGTAGTGTGAACAAGGCCTCAAAAAGCCCCCATCCGTCGACGGACGCATATAGTGTGAACAAGGCCTCAAAAAGCCCCCATCCGTTGACGGACGCATGTAGTTTGAACAAGGTGCCTTGTTAACTTAGTTTGCAACTCTTGCGCCCCAAACACCGCACGACCCCGAGAGCTGCCTTTATTTAAAGCACCCACTTGTTAATCAAACAACGCACGAACCATCCCACAAACAGGACCGCCTCGTGGTGGTCGATTCTGACCACCCCCAGCGTTACCACGCTGTAATCTCAGTTGTCTATTTTGCTTTTTCGACTTTTATGACCTATAAACGTTGTTGTAATGATTTATAGTCATGTTTAACCATACTAAGGTGTCAAATAATGACGTACATGCAAGGGCGTCAGTTTGTTTTTAGAAGTGGTGGGGACAATATAACCATAAGCTTGAGTGTGGTTTGAAAAGTGCTGGGTACCCTTATGTAAGCTATTCATCCATTCAACGCTGCATTACAATATGCTCTACAGTATATTGTCTGGTGTTGAAAATCCTATTCGAACAATAAAAATTGAAAACCACAGTTTGTGTTTTGGCTTGTTTTGCAAAACGGCGCTGGAAACACCAGGGTATTGGCTCGAGATATGTAATACTAATACACACAGGACAAAGAACAGTGTTGGCAATTTAACACTTATCTTGACATCAACTAAGTTTACCAGACAGGCAATGCCAGACTGTAAAGGGGGTACGAAATGAAAAGAGGTACTGAGCATCAGCCTTTTGAAGACGAGCGAGGGCTGCTGGTAGCATATGTTATGCTGCATTAAAAAAAGAAAAGCGCCCAGAGGAGAATTGCATCTGCCAAATCCTGACCACCAGTAAACACTCGCGAAGGACCAATGTAGACTTCACTCGTTACAACATCATAAGCAAATTGCCCGCAAATAAAAAAATCCTAAGCACAATAAACAGAATCCGTAGAGGCCCATGGAGTAGCAGGCCGTGTTTCACTTAGGGTGCACTCACACTTGGCCATCTGGCCGTGGCCGTGGCCGTTTTCACACCTAACCGCGCTCAAATCTGCCAGTGTGAGTGTGGCCAGTCTGGCCAGGCCAACTTGGCCACTTGGGAGAGGTGTGCTGCTACGGTATGGGCCGCTACGGTACAGATGCTAGTGAGCCGACATGCGCACACGCACGGCTACGCAACCTGAGCTGGGTGACGTATAGTCCATGCGACGACCATGGACATAATAAAGGCGATGAGCCTTCTTTCCCATTAAACAGTAAACATGGCGTCAAGCGGTTCAACTGTTGGTTCACTTTGGTCCCATAGAGAAGTTGAGTGTCTGTCAAAGTGCGAACTGTGTTCTCTGTGTTGTTGTCCATTGTTGTTAAAACTCTGTTGGCGGCAGACTTTATTATGATCCATGCAGCGGACGCTTGGTGATGACGTGTTACGACGTGATGACGTATGTACAAGAGCCTACCGTGGCCAGGCCACAATTGCGCGGCCAACGGCCACGGCCAGATGGTCTAGTGTGAATGCAGGCCAGAGAACAATGGGGCCAGTTGAGCACGGTTAGGTGTGAAAACGGCCAACGGCCACGGCCAGATGGCCTAGTGTGAGTGCCCCCTTAAAGTGGAGCCGAGAAACACTGATCAGCACCTGAATTACACACGTCATCGTAAGTGTGAAAAATAGTATAAAAACATCAAAAAGTATCATCAATAAATTCGCTCTAAAAAATAATAATAATTTCAGACTGGTGTATTTCCTCCTCCGTTTTTGAGTTTGAGTCATCAGATTCACTTTAAGGTTAATCCAGATTTTCTAGAACTGGCAATTCTTCTTCTTCTGCAATGTCATTCCCCTTCAGTAGTGAAGCACGGCGCCTGGGTCTTGAGATATTAAAGTGACCAATGATTCCGACTTGGAGCGAACACGACACCTTCTGGCTGACGGAATAAGGGGGGTGACCTGGGAGACTCCACGGTCTCTGCTGATGGGGACAGGTTTTAGTGAGTTTGAGTCATCAGATTCACTTTCAGGTTGATCGCGATTTTCGTGAACTGGCGTTACTTCTTCATCTGCAACATCAATATCCATCAATAGTGAAACAAGGTCGGTGGGCAACTTGGGATTTCCAAGGCAGCTTGATACCGACTTGGAGCGAAAACGAAACCTTCTGGCTGACCGGGAGGTGGAGGGGAGACCCAGACTGAGGAGGCTGGACCGGGAGGTGGAGGGGAGACCCAGACTGAGGGGGGTGGACCGGGAGGTGGAGGGGAGACCCAGACTGAGGAGGCTAGACCGGGAGGTGGAGGGGAGACCCAGACTGAGGAGGGTGGACTTGGAGGTGGAGGGGAGACCCAGACTGAGGAGGGTGGACTTGGAGGTGGAGGGGAGACCCAGACTGAGGAGGGTCGACTTGGAGGTGGAGGGGAGACCCAGACTGAGGAGGGTGGACCGGGAGGTGGAGGGGAGACCCAGACTGAGGAGGGTGGACTTGGAGGTGGAGGGGAGACCCAGACTGAGGAGGGTGGACTTGGAGGTGGAGGGGAGACCCAGACTGAGGGGGGTGGACCTGGAGGTGGAGGGGAGACCCAGAATGAGGAGGCTAGACCGGGAGGTGGAGGGGAGACCCAGAATGATTAATTAGTAACAAGGTGTAACACAAAATTATAACAATAATAATAAAGACAAAATAGCAGTATATTATTAATGGCACAGAGACCACAAATAATGGGTTGACGTACAAGTTCCAGAGAGAGGAGAGATGTGGATGTGGAACCAGGTGTTCTTTCTCCAGCAGCTTCACCTGGACGGTTATCGAGTAGATAAAGATAGCCTTACATGTAATGTAACCGTGATACACGTTAGTTTAACGTAATCCTTACCTCCCAGGACTATGATTGATATTATGACACATATGTATCCTATCATTATGAACTGCTCCATATATTCTAATCATGTAGAATCAGTTGAACCAGTTCCTGGTTTCCTCTCTGAATTAGCCTCTACACAGAAGAACATCTTGACAGACTGAATACGTGTAGGGAGACGGCTGCCATTATCGTGGTCAAACAAGGACAGAAGTCTTTCTACCCTTCATCCCTGCTCTTTGTTGTCATGACCAGTGGCGGTTCTTCATTGAATTAAAACCCGGGCGAGACCCCCCGCCCCCCAAAAGGCACGAACAGCCACGTTTTATCATAACAATATGAGTGAAAGAGAAACTTATGTTTCTCAATGGCAAGAAATGCGAGGTGTGTGACTTTAGCCCACTATTTCATTAGAGTATTGCTCTCTATCAGGCAGATTTCAACCCACGCTAACAGCGGATGCCCCCCCCCCCCTTGTCCGTTCCATTTGGGAGACTCAAGGCCTGATTCCACCGGACGCGTTACGGCAGCGGCACGTCTTGGCCGCGGTCACCGCTGCTGATATTTGCCAAAAGCCGTTGCTGAACCACGTCAATTTCAACAGAGCAGATCGAGCAGGGCAGGAAGTGAAAAAGTAAAAGCCATAGAGCATCCGGTCAATTTTCAAAATAAAACACATTACTCAGCTCATGTAACTTCACATCAACATTATTACGTCATGACCGGTGGCACCAGGTCAGCAGTCAATAAAAGGGTCTCAAATCATCCTTTTTATAAGGACAATGTCAGAAAGGACAAAGCGTGGCATTTAATTGCAGTAGTTTTGGGAGTGGAAGGTGAGTACATTGGGTTTAGGATTATCGCGTGATCTCGTGATCTCGCGTGAATACGGCTGGCTCGCAAGGCAGCATTGCGCCGTAACGCGCCCGGTGGAAATGCAAGCAGGGCAAAGTCGCAGCCGTAACGCTGCCGTAACGCGTCCGGTGGAATCCCCGGGTCAGAGGTGAACTGTCCCCCGCACCCCCCTCCCTCTCCCCGTCTCACACAGCTTCTGTGCACGACACCTTCTCAGTAATCAGGGGCGCCTGCAGCCGGAGGGGGGGCCTGCAGCCGGAGGGGGCGCCTGCAGCCGGAGGGGAGGCCAACAGGCTAATTCCCCACACAGTGATATGATGTTGATGATGATATGATAGCTCTATTCTATAATCTAATGTCTAGAGGATGTTGTTCAGTAGGTCTGCCACTCTGGTCCCTCTGCTAGGTAGGCTCTGACTCTCTGCTACAATTAGATGAAATGTTTTGAATCACAGCGATACCATCTGACTTGGTGTGAGTCAGTAACCCCTGAAAATCACTGGGTATTAATAAATGATCTGTTACTCATTGCTAATGAAACATGTGGAATAAGAACTTACCATGCCACCACCACCCCTGCTTTTCCTTTCCCTATAAATGAAAAAGTGAATAAAATATCAACATTGGGTTCATTACAAGGTCATCATCTAATAACTCCACCACTGCCAGCTAGGGTCACACATATTATTGGATTATGTATAAAACCAGGAATAACACTTACCTTCAGATGTCTTATGTAAACCCATGCTATATAGAGATAAACAATACAGTATCATGTCAGGAGAGCAGTCAACATCATTCAGCATCACCATGATACATGATAGTTTAGTGTAACATAGTATATGCTAGTTTGATGTTAACATAATACATTATTGTTGAATGTAACCATAATACATGTTAGAGTTGAATGTAACGCTTACCTCCCAGGACGATGATTGATATAAGCAATATGCATCCTATTATTATGAACACAATTTCCACATATGTTTTACATGTAGAATCAGTTGAATCAGTTCCTGGTTGTATCTGCAGCCCTCCCTCAGAATCACATCTGAAATGAGAAAGACAAAACCATGTTTAGTTCTAAGAGTAGTAGACTGTGTGTTGGACTCCAGGTTTAAAAAGGTACTGGGTTCGATCCCCAATGTCCACAACCTTCCTGGAGGCCTTCAGGAAGGTTCTTGAGCTAGATGCCTGACCCCTACCTGCTCCTAATGACCTGTACCTCCCTGTGTCTGAATTCACTGGACGCCGATTTGGAGAAAATGACTGAATGGAAGTTAGATATATTGTCAAGTATTAATGACCTTTAAACAATATCTAATTCTGATCATAAAAAAACGAACATAACATTATGACTATGTGTGTATTTTAAAAACAGGCAAATAAAAGCCACACCAGTACACTATATATTGCCCAGGCCTAATTCTAAACATACCATTACTGTACTGTATGTAGAGATTGTTTAATTAACTCCACTTACGTTGTGTGGGGTTGGCATGACGACACTGTGCCATCTGAGAATGTTCCATCAGTACAGTGAAGGCACTCCGTGTCTTTATCTGCTGTTCCTGTAGGAATATTCATGTTTTATTAAAACACAACCATTCTGAGACGTGGTGGGGATATTTGAGATAATCTTTTAAATTTTTATCGTTTAACAGCTAAAATATTATAAGATCAACATCGTAGTAACAAGGAAACAGAATTGTAATTCAAAAGGTGTTTGTGGGTATCATTGCCAGACTGTTGTAGATGATCGTGGAGTAACTTGGACACTAATACATTAAATGGTAAGAAGCAGGATGGCCCCTTACAGGACTTAATAGGTTCAGCAGACGTCAATTTATTTAACAATTTATCTATGATTAATGTGTCCGTACAGTATATAGAACACCAACCTCTTTGACCGATGTAATGACCAGGACTGCAGCTCAGACGGTGTCTCTGAGCGGCCCTACATCCACCTCTGTTAGAGTCACTACAGAAGAATCCATCCAGGACCTCACACACAGCATCTGATGTTGATGAACACGACTTCTTCACCTTCAGACCGAGACCTGTCAATCACAACAGTTACAGAGGAACCTGAGACCACCTGAGAGTACACAACTTCTGATATAAACATGAACAACACAACTTCTGACATAAACATGAACAACACAACTTCTGATATAAACATGAACAACACAACTTCTGATATAAACATGAACACCACAACTTCTGATATAAACATGAACACAACTTCTCTGATATAAACATGAACAACACAACTCTGATGTAAACATGAATAACACAACTTCTGATGTAAACATGAACAACACAACTTCTGATATCAACATGAACAACACAACTACTCTGATATAAACAAGAACAACACAACTTCTCTGATTATGAACATGAACAACAAAACTTCTCTGATATAAACATGAACAACACAAATTCTAATATAAACATGAACAACACAACGTTCTCATCAACAGTACATATGGGGGTTGCATGGGGAGCAATGTACCTGCATCACACTTTGTACAGGTAGATGCACAGTGCCTCTGTTGATTGAGTCCTTCTTGGAAGGTACCATTGGTGCAAATTGTACAAGTTGTTATCCTTTGCTCTCTGCAATCCTCAGAAATCATCTTTCCTATTGAAAGGAACATTTTGAATATGTTGTAGATTCTTGGACAGTAAATTGTGTAGATTTGTAGGCAATTTTAACGGTTTGTATATTTGACTCTTACCAGGAGGGCATTTAGGGCAACAAAGGTCTCCTACAATGTAATCTTGTTCCCCACACTCAGCGTAAGGGTAAGGAAGGGTAAGGCCAACGTAATTAATGTAAACAGAACAGCACAACACCAATCGGAAGAACATGGTTGTCCAGTTCAACCTAGTAGTTTTTGTTTTTTTTATCACAGCGAAATAAGGTGTATTGTTTTATCATGTGTAGATTCTAAATATATGGGCCACACGCATTGTTGGCTGCCATATCATTGCCACGCAGTTGCAGGTTTCTTCTTGAACTTCAGAAATATCTAGGGAGAGAAAAATAAAAGATACTGCATTAGTAAATGTGATAACTCATTCATATGTAGTTTGAAAATATATGAACAGTTATGTTCATATATGGATGTAGTCATGTCCATTTCCTGGACGATGGTCAGCCAAGCATTAAAGACATGTAAGTTCTGACCAAGTCATTTCATTGGCCACAAGTGCTGATATAGCACTTGGTGTGAACGCACCAAGTTAGCCTAAGTTATATCGTAGGCCATCAGCGCAAATAAGGTCGTAGAAATGTTGCGTTACCATGACTTATGCGAGTAATTATGCGTCTAAAATGTCACTTTATGAGGTTTTCTAACATTATTATGAGTTTCCCATAGCCTACCTATGGTCCCCCAATGGCTAGAAATGGCGTTAGGTGTAAAACGAGCGCTAGGTATCCTGCATGCCTTAGAAAAAATGAAAGCTCAGACACGCCGATTTGGAATTTGGTCCCATATGTCGTCATAAGGGGCCAGGTTACGTCCCCTTGCTCTGCTTTGACCGCCCAGAGTATCAAGTTCAAGTGTTTTTATTTGTCAGATACAATAAATTGAAGTGAAATGTTAAAGGGTCAATGCTCCACACTGTGCAAAAATAAATAAAAATATAAAATAAAATAAATTAGTTAATTTATTTAGATAAAATAAAAAATGTAAATAAAATCAAATTTAAAAATAAGGTGTTGAATTAAAAATTTGAATTCAAGTGTCTCACTGCCTGTGGATAAAAACTTCTCTTTAGTCTCTCAGTCCTTGAGTTAAGGCTTCGTAGGCGTCTACCCGACGGCAGCAGGGTGAAGAGGCTGGCATTGGGGTGTGTGTCATCCCTCCAGATGTTTTTTGCCCTCGACTCCACCCTCTTGTGGTAGATGTCCTTCACGTTGGGTAGGGACGCTCTGATAGTCTGCTCAGCTGAGCGCACCACCCTCTGTAGGTTGGCCTGGTCTTGAGCGGTACAGCTTCCGTACCAGACGGAGATGCATCCTGTGAGGACGCTCTCCATGGCTGAGGAGTAGAAGGTCTTCAGGATGGAAGGGGAGACCTTGAATTTCCTCAGCCTCCGGAGGAAGTACAGTCGCTGCCTAGATGACTTTGTCACATGTTGTGTGTGGAGGGTCCAGGTTAGGTCTTCAGTGATGTGCACACCCAGGTACTTAAAACTAGGAACCCTCTCCACAGGCTCCCCGTTGATGATGAGGGGGGTGAACCCGCTGTCCTGCTTCCGCTGGAAGTCCACCACCATTTCCTTTGTCTTTTTTATATTTAGGGCCAAATTGTTGGACTGACGCCACAGTGCCAGGTCTGCCACTTGGTTCTGGTAGGGCTGCTCGTTGTTATCAGAGATAAGACCCAGCACCACAGTGTCGTCTGCAAATTTAATGATGGAGGTTGAACTTCCGGAGGCTGTGCAGTCATAAGTGTAGATGTTGTACAGCAGCGGGCTCAGAACACAGCCCTGGGGGGAACCGATGTTGAGGGTCAGCGGCCCAGAGGTTACACCACCCTCCACTTTCACCACCTGGGGGCGGTCAGTAAGGAAGCTGAGCACCCAGTTGCACATTTGGGTGTTGATCCCCAGCGACCTCATCTTGTCGATCAGGCGGAGGGGGACTATGGTATTGAAAGCTGAACTGTAATCAATGAACAGCATCCTCACATAGTTCCCCCCCCCACCATCCAGATGAGTAAGAGTGGTGTTTAGCAGGTTGGAGATGGCATCGTCTCTGCTTCTGTTTGCTTTGTATGCAAACTGGAGGGGGTCGAACGAGTTTGGCAGGGAGGTGCAGATGTAATTTTTCACCAGCCTTTCGAAACATTTCATCACTGCAGAGGTCAGGGCCACTGGACGGTAATCGTTCAAACATGATGGTTTACTATTTTTGGGCACCGGTACAATGATAGACTTTTTAAAGCAAGATGGGACGACAGCTTGGGCCAGGGATGTATTAAAGATCATGGTGTACACTGGAGCTAGTTGGTCAGCACAGGATTTAAGGACCCTTTCAGGGATCTGGTCAGGCCCGGCAGCCTTTTTCCCATTTACCCCTTTGAACACCCTCCTCACATCACTCTCACTTACTATGAAGGGGGGTTTGGTGTTATTCCCAAACATGTCGGCCATGACTGCCATTGAGTTATGATCTTCACTCTCCATCTCAAACCGTGCAAAGAAAGTGTTGAGTTCATCAGCAAGGGAGGGGTCAGAGCTACACACCGAGCCGGCCTTGTTCTTAAAGTCTGTCATTATTCGCAGGCCCTTCCACACACTAGCGGGGTCACCAGCGATGAAGTCGGCTTCCACTTTGTCCTTATATCGGCACTTTGCAGCTTTTACGACCTTCCTTAGGTCATAAGCAGCCACTTTGTAGTCCAACATGTCCCCTGTAGTAATCCCAACATTATAGGCAGCAGTACGCGCTGAAAGTGCTGCCCTGACAGTTCCATCTACCCATGGCTTCTGATTTGGGAAAACTTTTATTTTGACTGATGGTATAATGTCATTTACCAGTAGGTGTATGTAGTTCCCGACCACTTCCGCAAACTCACTGACGTTGTCGGAGGACTCCCGGAACATTTCCCAGTCAGCGTTGTCAAGCGCGTCTTGCAGCAAGCCCTTCTGATTGGTCATTCCAACGTTTTACTTCCTTAGTCACCACAGCTTCGTTAAGGATCTTTTGCTTGTATTTAGGGAGAAGGAAGATGGCAACGTGATCGGACTTTCCGAATGCAGGCAGGGGGATAGCCTTGTAGCTGTCCTTGAACGGAGTGTAGCAGTGATCCAAGGTGTTGTCTCCTCGCGTCGGGAAGTGGATATGCTGTTTAAATTCAGGCAGGCCCCGGGAAAGTTTGGCTTTGTTAAAATCACCGAGAACGATGATAGCAGCTGCCGGATGACGATGTTGTTGTTTGTTTATCCCCACTAACTTAGGGGCCCACTAACTTAGGGGCCCACTAACACCTATATAAAAGCATCCATAAAGTAGCATGCCATGGGATCTTTAAGTAAGGAATAATCACCGAGAGGCCGGGCAATAAACAGTTTGATATGCCCGGCTCGTGGACCTTCCGCGAGCCGGGCATAACAAACTGTTTATTGCCCTGCCTTGAGGTGATTATTCTGTTTATTCTACTTCGCGCCGGCCAACATAATAAAACAATTCATATACTTTAATAATTAGCCTTTTTCTTATTCGTATTGCATGCTTATTAAATGTATGCTCTGTTTAAGTTCATCTCCCTCGAAAAGTAGTTCCCTTTAGAACTACGGTGAATAACGTTAGCTCAACTGTAGGTAACGCGTTTCTATAGCAACCACACAAGGCTGGATCTGATCTCACTAGTTTAACAACGTAGTTGTTACATTCGTATCAAGTCAGCTTTAATGACGATCGATCAAACATGCACTCCTTGGTTTATTTTTACAACGGACCTCATGTTTGAAATGTATGTGATCGAAAACGATACAAGCGGCGTATTGATCTACTGTGCTCAGTCAGCAGCAAGTAGAACCGACAAGTCAGCGGGCAATATGCCGGATTAATGCACCCCTCCCAGCCAATCAGAATCGAGCATTCTCAAATGAAGTAGAATAACGTGTAATATTTGTAAGTGAAAACTTAAAGTTTAAAGTTTAAATGTTTAAAGAAACTTGTTGATGGCGCTGCACAACTTTCTGTCTTTTGAAACCAAACATTTGGGGAATGTATTAGACTAGCATCATCAGACGATGAGGCAACAATCCATTCAGCTTTTGCAAGGAAAGATACTTCGCTAGTTGTATTCTGTAATGTTTCTATCACCCCTAAAGATAAGAATGGATCACCCAGTTGGCTGTGATAGACCTAGATAGATTTACACTGCATGTAAACAAAACAAAATGAGACACGACGTTTTGTTAGATTCGTTAACCTATCAAAATATGACGTGTTAAAGGTCCCATGACATGCTATTTTATGTATTCTTTAATATAGGTATTAGTGGGCAACTAACACAGTATTCAAAGACGTTCCCTAAATTCAGCCGTGGTGCAGAGTTACAGCCACTCCGAGCCAGTCGCACATTGAGCTTCCCCCAAATGCGCTGTTTCGGTGGGCGTGTCAAGGAGGAGGGTGGGGGTGTGGCCCTGAGCAGCTTGCAGCCACAGTACCATGCGCTCTGTTTACAGTGGATGTATCGCAATGGCGAGGCGCACACAGCCTTTAGCCGTGTTCTGTAAATATTCTAGAACACACGGGAGTCCTGGAGCTCTATATCTAAATATTATCATATAGCCTACACAGATATCTATATCATATAATATATATTAGCACGGCCAAAAGCTGTGTGAGCCGATATTATGAATCTCAAACGACCGCGTTGGGTTCTCCGACGTTCCTGGTTCTTCAACATCAATGTGAATACACACACTGTAACGCAAGTGTTTCTTGTCGGTTCTTTGACGTGTCTTGTCACAACGAGACTGTCGTGGGGGTTATCTGAGCCATGGTTGAGAAGGAATTGGGGGAAAGGAACTTTGGTTTGACTCGCTGAAGTACATGAACTGCGACATGCCGCCGGTTGCCGCAAGGCACCATCGCCCGGCAGCGGGCAGCCGGCAGCAGGCAGCGCGCGGTTCAGTCAACTTCAGGTTGATGTGAAAGTGGAAGAACCAGAGACGTCGCAGAACCCGACAAAGTCGTTTGTGATTCATAATATCGTCTGGAGGCGCACACAATATGTTATATGATATAGATATCTATGTATTATATGATATTATTTAGATATAGAGCTCCAGGACTGTAACGCAAGTGTTGTACACTTCCTTGTTATTTGGATAACCGTTCTGCTGTTGGTGTGATGGCGCATAACACGTCGGACTCTCGTCTCTGGTATTTCTACAACGAGACTCGTATTGGGGGTTATCTCAGCCAAGGTTGAGAATGAATTGGGGGGAAGGAACTTTGGCTTTGACTCCCTCAAGAACATGAACCACGACATGGAGGAGAAAGGGATTGTTGGCGGCGAATGTCTCCCGCTTGAGCCCCGCTGAGGGACCACCGCCGGAGGCGGAGGTGCATAAGCGCTGCCCGGCAAAGATCCCTTTCTCCTCCTTGTCGTGGTTCATGTTCTTGAGGGAGTCAAAGCCAAAGTTCCTTCCCCCCAATTCATTCTCAACCTTGGCTGAGATAACCCCCAATACGAGTCTCGTTGTAGAAATACCAGAGACGAGAGTCCGACGTGTTATGCGCCATCACACCAACAGCAGAACGGTTATCCAAATAACAAGGAAGTGTACAACACTTGCGTTACAGTCCTGGAGCTCTATATCTAAATAATATCATATAATACATAGATATCTATATCATATAACATATTGTGTGCGCCTCCAGACGATATTATGAATCACAAACGACTTTGTCGGGTTCTGCGACGTCTCTGGTTCTTCCACTTTCACATCAACCTGAAGTCGACTGAACCGCGCGCTGCCTGCTGCCGGCTGCCCGCTGCCGGGCGATGGTGCCTCGCGGCAACCGGCGGCATGTCGCAGTTCATGTACTTCAGCGAGTCAAACCAAAGTTCCTTTCCCCCAATTCCTTCTCAACCATGGCTCAGATAACCCCCACGACAGTCTCGTTGTGGAAATACAAGACACGTCAAAGAACCGACAAGAAACACTTGCGTTACAGTGTGTGTATTCACACACACACATGTGGCGCTCGCACGGTCGAGTCTCATTGGCGGGCCAACGTCTCTGGGCGGGCCAGGCAGAGTAAGGGGAGGAGCTGAGATTCCTGATGACGTCATGAGCACAGACATTCCGAATCAGCGCGCTTGAGCCTCCGTTTTTCAAAGGCGAACAGAATAGCTAGTGGTAGTTTTACACCAAACGCAAGTTTTAGCCACTGGGGGACCATAGGCAGGATAGGGGAACTCATATTTATGTTAGAAAACCTCCCAAAGTGAGATTTTCATGTCATGGGACCTTTAACGCGCCCAAACTGGACGCATTAACACACAAAATTTGTTGCATCAACGCAACATTTCTAAGACATTAGAGTCCGATTTTATAAAGTTCAGTTTTACAGTCAAATTATATCTACACAAATATAATGGAAAAAGTGTACTGGAAAAACAGTAGAGAGGGTCAAGCAAAACCGGAAACCTGAGCTAAATGTATACAGTAAACGGAAATTGAAAATAAATCGTATCAGATAAGGGCCTCGTTTCCCGATATCGATGGATCCACGCTAGTAGGATCATTCTCCCGAAGGGTATTGCGAACCTTCGTAAATTTCTTTGGACTGTTTCCCAAAACTCCACATGAACGCGCGTGCACTGCTCTGACGACATTCGTAGGATTGTAACTGTCCACTGACACGGTGCTGAAATGGGCTCTGTAGGAGGGGGAGATGCAGGAATGTTGCAGGAAATTGGGTTCAAAAGGGTTCAAATATCTCCCCATCAAGGCCAACACCAGAGCAGCCTACGAAAAGAATAGACTGCAATAATATGAATGCTAAAGATATTAAAACACAATTGATTAGGACTAGTCCAACATGTGCTATACCAGTCCTAATTCACAGCATTTTCCCCTGCTGAAATTCCATATTGCAAAAATAAAAAAATAGCTTGTGTGACAACTACATTTATCTTAATGTGCTGATTTCTGAAACATGCTTTGCACAACAAAGAGAGCAGACTTTATTTGTTTCCTCATAAGGTTTCATTGACTGGCGCGCACTCTCTAGTGTAGAATCTTTGGTGTAAACATAAAAAATGCAACGTTCCATTCATTCATTATTGTTCAAACACAGAGGCTGGGCATTGACACACAGCTATTGCTGACCCGATTAGGAGAGCTTGGTCTAGCTCTTGCCCATTTTGTTGGGAAGGATGTTGTATAGGCCTTCTACACTGCCAAGCCGGTTCGGTCGCGGCTTGGCACGTCCAGAAATTTCACCGTCTTATCTCAAGCTTCCTGTGTAAAACCGAGGGGTTAAATCCCCCGTTCGTCACGGCACGGGCTTTCTTGGTTCACAGGAGAAGGCGGGGCTGCGCATGGAGTCTAGACCTCTTTAAAATAATTTGAATACTCCTGAATGTTTGTTCGTTTTTATGAATAAAGACATAATGATGCAATAATGAGTTCACGTCTGAGTGTAGGCTACCAACACGATTAAATATGGTCAGGGATGTTCGTAACTGTCTAAACACGTTCCAATAAATAGTGAACTTCACCACAGCCTCACCGAAGCGCCTACAGTGCTTAATGCAAACGATCGCAACATAAAACGCCTGCAGAAATTCTCCGACACCCGCTGGTTTCGGCATGATTCATGGACAGTATGTCTTATGTCATTGATCAATATGAGGACATTTTAACCGTGGTTGAAGTAAAACCAGAGGGAGACAGCAAGTGCAGCTCGAAAGCAACCTCTCACACAAGTGCAAAGGAATAATTCGATTTTTATTATGTGACTTGCGACGTGGCGTTTGATCGGTACATTTCAGCTGCGCATATATTTTTGGAATTTTAAATTGCTGCAATAAATTATGTTGTTGTTGACTTCTAACATGCCTCTGTCTTTGCTGTTTAAATCTAACAGTAGTCTATGAGTAATATATCGGCGGTAACCACTGTTTTTGGGGTATTGCTAAATTGCGCCAGCTGGACATTCAGTGGTATTGGATGTGTTTTAATAAAACACATCCAATACCACGGAATGTCCAGCTGACGTCTCTACTGAGGCTATAGTGACGATGCTCTTAGCACCCTACGAGTACCCCTGGAGCCCTCAGATTTTCACAACGTTCGTTACCGACGATGCTTTCGGGAAACGGTGTGGAAACTGTACGATGCACGTACGGGGCACTTCACAAACCACTTATTCTAACGATGCTTTCGGGAAACTGGGCCAAGACGTGGACATTTAGAACAACAACTATTTTAGGAGATGTGTCAGGCAAAACCCAAGACTAATGAGCAAGCGTGGTCATGGGGTTATGGTTGGATGTGATCTTTGATGAAGTGCAGAAATAGAGAAGTAATTGTCAGGGATGTTTCAATTTTCAAGGGTATGAGAATAAAAGATCTTCATCTTAATTTTCCTTTGTCTTCGCCTCTTTGCAAACTAGTAGATTATTTCCACAACAATCTCCAGTACAGAAGGGAGCCCTGTTGAACTGGAGACGCACATCCCAGTACAGAAGGGAGCCCTGTTGAACTGGAGACGCACATCCCAGTACAGCAGGGAGCCCTGTTGAACTGGAGACGCACATCCCAGTACAGCAGGGAGCCCTGTTGAACTGGAGACGCACATCCCAGTACAGTAGGGGGACCTGTTGAACTGGAGACGCACATCCCAGTACAGCAGGGAGCCCTGTTGAACTGGAGACGCACATCCCAGTACAGCGGGGAGCCCAGTTGAACTGGAGACGCACATCCCAGTACAGCGGGCAGCCCTGTTGCACTAGAGACCCACATCCCAGTACAGCGGGGATGTGCACATTATCCTCAGGATAATGTCTGACATCAGAGGAGTTGCAGTGTTGGGCTCAGTCTCAATCCTTTGCTCCAACCAAAATCTCCCCCCTACGCCTCGCTGTTGCGCGTTCATGCGCAGCGAGACGTGTCCCGAAAGCCGTTTTAAGGCAGGGTAAGGGGTGAGGGGGAGGGCTAGCATCCCCTTGAAGTTAAGATTTTCGATGGGCACCCTTGCAATGCTGCAGTTGTGACTTGCTCCCGCAATACCTTGCGAGAAAATGGAAAATCAAGAAAAGTCAAGATGGCGGACGAAAAGATGCGACAGGATCTTAAACCGCAAAGGTAAGTGTTTCCTATGTTAATGATCATTAAATAAATGTGGTGTGGCGGCCGCTCTGTGGCGGCCGCTGCCACCACAGAGCCCCTCCCTCCACCTCAGGCACCTCTCCTGCTTTGGTAGCTCTAAGCCCCCCAACCCCCGGGAAGGTAGAAAGATGAACCATCCACTGATGGGTTAACACCGACTGAGTTATGGATCAAATGTGATGGTTGACGCCTTTCTGTAATGCGCAATATTAGTTCCATTATATCACTGGTTCTTGTTGGAATGATATTTATGTTTTACATGGATGGTATACTACCTCAAGTTCTATGTTTATTCTGGTTTTATGTATTATGTTGATCTTGTATGATGTTTGATCCAGAATAAAGCTTCTGCAGTTTCTAACAGATTGTGAGCATGAATAATATTCTTATCTAATCATACCGTGCTTTTCCTTGTGGCTAAGGTTGCATTTCTAAGACATTCAAACTATACAGTCAAATTCCAGAGACATTGTATCAAAATATAAAAAAAATAAAGAATAAATCAAAACCCTGTCAACGACTACGAAGGAGGTACTGTAACTGGGTCTTGAAGGGTTGTCAACACATTTCGTAGGCGTAGGGTTGAGGGGTGGAAGAGCCAAGGAACGGGATTGGGCCTATAGGCTAAATAACACACTAGCTAGAGCCCCTTTCACACATGCAACGGTTCAAATTGATTAGTTATGCGACACTCTCACATCACCATTGTCAGTTTATCACCGTGAAAAACAAAACATGAATATAACTAAATAATCACTCTTCAAATACCTTATGATGTTCCCAGGAGCCACAATGTTTGATACAAAAACGTTGTAACAGTGTCAAGGTCTACGTAGTTTCCCGTGAGCGACCTGCACGAAACCGAAAGTAAGAACGGCACCATAAATCACTCTTTTTTTATAGTTATAGTTTTATAAACCAACTGAATTTTATAAAATACTGACTTGAATATAATGACGAGGATATCAGATTAGATTGCGTTTATATTACCTTATTTTAATTGAGAGCGTCCAACACAAGTAGGCTACCTGTCGAATCACACTCTTCCGCATTCGCCTGTAACAACGCCTAGGAGGATATCAGAAGTATTCATGATGCCTTTCTCATTGGTCGGATTGTTATCCCTGGAGAATCCAGGAAGGCACGGTAGCCTACGCCAATTTCAGCCCCGTTTTGTGCGTAGGCTACGCAACGGTTATAAATGAGACCCCAGAACTGTTTATACAAAGCTGATCCTGCCTGTTCCCGAACCCTTGCCTGTCTGACCACCCGCCTGTTGTCGAGTCCCTGCCGGTCTGCTTCCCTGTTTTCTGCTCCTCGCCCGCCTGTCTGCCCTCCTGATACTGACCCCTCGCCTGCCCGACTACCCGCCCGCCGACGGAAGAGTCTAGTCCCAGTCTACCTGAGTCTAGTCCCAGTCTACCGTTCCCCAACTCTTGCCTGCCCCCGTTTACTCTGCCTGTCCGATCCTGATCATCTGTGCCAACAATAAACATTTCGACTGCCCTGTCACCATTTCCAGTCTGTGCACTTGGGTCCTGCCTACCCCCCCTTCAACAATCGTTCTTTGAAGATAAATCCACCTTACCTGTCTCTATTGAGTGTCTTTCTCAATATTTATTTTCACATCATCCTTTATCTGTTGTTCAGGTCAACTCCATCCAAAAATTCGAGAGGTTTTCGCAGTTTCACGTCAAGTTAAAATCCATTGGACACGAGCTATAAACCACCCAGAAGAATTGTTAAGTTTCCGTTTCAGTTTAAGAATGAAACTGAACATTTCAGTAGCCAAAATGTTTGTGTTTGTTTGCGCTTCTGCGTGACTAGAAACAATTAGACATTATTTTCTAATAGTCTGTTATTTTGTATGATTATATAGGCCTAACTACGTTTAAACAACTTTAGCAAAGATGAAACTATCGAAAATATTTCCTTCAATATTTGTTTTTGTTTCGTAAAAGGAACAAAATGATATGATGTTGTATAGGCCTATAACTTATATGATATGATAGCCTATATGAAATCTGATATGTCTACATGGTAGGATTTGGGAGACTCTTCATGTTGGACAAAAACACAACAGCAAGACAGAGTCCCTCTGTGATCCGGATCAAAGGCTGAACCCAGGGGAAGCCTCTCCTATTTGTTCCAGTGGAGTCCATACGTCCTGCACTCTGTGAGCTAGCTTCCCTGGTCCCTTCGCCCCTACAGACCTTTTCTTTGAACACCTTTACACGACGGCCAGCCAGCACCAGTCCCACCGCCGCCGGGCCCCCATTCTCCTGAATTCTTTTTTTTAACTTGTATTTTTTTAAGATCCTTCCTGACACAAGTGTTGCGATTACCTGCCTAGTTCTTTTGTGTTTGGTAGAAGCATACTTTCTGCTGATGTTGTCCACTAGGGCATGGTGGGAAACTAAAGTTTTGTGCACCTCTCGAGACACAGGAACCCTTCCTACGAGGCGGCGTGTTTTTGATCTGGGTGATTCTGAATTCTGGTGTAGTCTTGTTAGTCTTTTCCTGTATTTTTCAGTTTTTCTTTTCTGTTTATTGAGTGATTCCTTAAGAGCCTGGATTTCCCGGTATAAGTTTGACTCCCTTCTCTTGACTTTCTTCCTTCCAGCACTTCTCTGTCTAAAATGATAAACAAAGCATTAGTTTATAGATCATGAGTTCTAAACTTCATATTCATTGAACAGAAAAACGATGACAAGCCGTTACTCTAGTTTTTTCAACATAATTTCATAATTTATTGATAAACCTATTTTCTATAAAGAAAAATCTCTACCTTGACATCCGAGGCTGTGGATTAACTTCAGGACTCTGGGGTGGAGTAAACTGGCTCTCTATCACTTTCTTTCTCTCCCTGGTCTGTCTGACGTTGGGCTTTTCTCCAATATGCTTGCTTCCTTCTCTTCTCCCTCTTGCTTAAATCTTTCACTGCCTTCACCTTTCCTCGCTGCTTGTTCTCTTGCCATGTCTCCCTGTGCTTCTGTAAACATGCAGCCCTTTTCTCAGGATCAGCATTACGCCGGGCCCTGTACTAGCGCTGCTTGTCAGCAGCAGATAAGCGACTCATCTTGCTAAAACAGTTAGTTAATACTTAGTTAACACTATTAATGGTTAGTTAATGTACCAGTTATTCAGTATGTATTCATTATTAAAAAACAAAACAATATAAGCATCAACTATCACCAGAGGCGGACAGAGTACACAGCTTCCTTACTTGAGTAAAAGTACAGATACCCCTTGCTAAATTTTACTCAAGTACAAATAAAAGTACTACAGTCAGATGTCTACTTAAGTAAAAGTACTGAAGTACTTGTTTTTAAAAGTACTTGAGTATCAAGAGTACAAGAGTATGTTTTCTAAATATTGCATTACTACTGCCACAGTGCTTACATTTATGTAAAGAAACGTCCTACATGGAGTTATGAAAAATGTTAACACCTTGGAGAATGTAAAAGGAATTGAAAGTAAAATCAAGTAATTTTCATCTTTTTACCATGGCAATAGCACAATAGTATACAGTATAACAGTATACTCAAGAACATAAAAACAATTGCTCAGCTTACATAAATATGCAATATCAGAAAAGAAAATTCAGCTAACAATTCTATGTATGTGTGAGTTTCTGTTTTTTTATCAATCAAATCAACAATCGTCTCTCATCTAATTCTGACCATGGAGTTGGCTTTGGCGGAAAGCGAAGGTGATTGCTGATAGGCTGAAGGCTGTCCTAATCAGTTTGAGAGGGAATCACGTTTGAGAGGGAAACAACAAAGTGAGGGTTACCGTGATTTTTCTTTTCTCCTTTTATTTTTCAGAAGGAGTAACGGGTACTCACGGTTATGGATAGAAATGTAAAGGAGTAAAGAGTACAATATTTGCCTCTCAAATGTACTTGAGTAAAGTCATGAGTACTCCCAAAAAATGATACTCGAGTAAAGTACAGATCCCTCAAAATTGTACTTAAGTACTGTACTCAAATAAATGTACTCCGTTACTGTCCGGCTCTGACTATCACAATGAAACCTGGCAACATTGTCAACCGTGTTACTCCCTGTCTACTGTGTGACACTTGATGGGTAACAGTTGACAGGTAACAGTTGACAGTTCGGCCATTTTGGGGCCTTGTGCTAACTGGCAACCTTGAACCTGTCGCCATATGACCTTGATCAACTCGTGTTTTGATACACTTTCAGTTAATATTAGTAAAAAATAATGTGTAATGCAACTGAACAAGAAAATGTTGATAACACATTTGACAAGCCATTAACCCACTCAATGTAAAACCCAAATTATTGATGAAATATTGAAGAGGAGAAGGAAAAACTTACCCAACTGTTTTCAAATTTACCACCACTGCAGGAAATGACATCACGTGGGGTTGGACATGTGACTTTGGAGCAAACCCTTGCTGAATTATAGGGGTTTTGTCAGTGGGTAACACGGTTGACGGAAATTTCTCGGACACACACAAAGTGGATAATTTAATGTTCATCATATTATAATGATTAATTCCAAGAAATAATGATGAAAATAATTCTCAAAAACACATTGTTTATTTTTTTTTCTTAAAGCAACACCTGACATTCAGCAATTAGGACAGCACAAAAACAGCAACTTCTAGTATAGAATATGCGTTGTCTGATTTTTTTTTTATAGAATTGGTTGACCTTTTTAAGTGAAATAAAAAATAAAGATATTTTCTACAATTTATAAATACAACCCGCGGACATGACATGTACCCCTAATGCAAAGAAATGATTAAAATAGAAAGTTAAAAAGCAGGCACTTTAGTATTAAAATAGAAAATAAAGGCAAAGTTAAAAAAGCTTTTTAGAAAGTGCAATGTATTTAAGATCCACACATCGGCTGTGTAGTGGGAAGCGATTTGATTGGCAGTATGTGTCTGCAAAAACTAGTCCCCTATACGTCAGACACACCCTCGGCCATCCGTCGACGGACGCATGTAGTGTGAACAAGGCCTCAAAAAGCCCCCATCCGTCGACGGACGCATGTAGTTTGAACAAGGCGCCTTGTTAACTTAGTTTGCAACTCTTGCGCCCCAAACACCGCACGACCCCGAGAGCTGCCTTTATTTAAAGCCCCCACTTGTTAATCAAACAACGCACGAACCCTCCCACCAACAGGACCGCCTCGTGGTGTCGATTCTGACCGACCCCAGCGTTACCACGCTGTAATATCAGTTGTCTATTTAGCTTTTTCGACTTTTATGACCTATAAACGTTGTTTATTCCGTCACCTTCTGGCTGACGGAATAAGGGGGGTGACCTGGGAGACTCCATGGTCTCTCCTGATGGGGACAGGTTTCAGTGAATTACATTTATTGTCATGTTTAACCATACTAAGGTGTCATATAATGACGTGAATGCAAGGACGTCAGTTTGTTTTTAGAAGTGGTGGGGACAATAACCATAAGCTTGAGTGTGGTCTGAAAAGTGCTGGGTACCCTTATGTGAGCTATTCATCCATTCAACGCTGCATTACAATAGGCTCTACAGCGTATTGTCTGAGGTTGAAAATCCTATTCGATCAATAAAAGTTGAAAACCACAGTTTGTGTTTTGGCTTGTTTTGCAAAACGGCGTTGGAAACACCAGGGTATTGGCTCGGGATAGGTAATACTAATACACTCAGGACAAAGAACAGTGTTGGCAATTTAACACTTATCTTGACATCAACAAAGTTTACCAGACAAACAATGCCAGACTGTAAAGGGGGTACGAAACGAAAAGAGGTACTGAGCATCAGCCTTTTGAAGACGAGCGAGGGCTGCTGGTAGCATATATGCTGCATTAAAAAAAGAAAAGCGCCCAGAGGATAATTGCATCTGCCAAATCCTGACCACCAGTAAACACTCGCGAAGGACCAATGTAGACTTCACTCGTTACATCATAAGCAAATTGCCCGCAAATAAAAAAATCCGAAGCACAATAAACAGAATCCGTAGAGGCCCATGGAGTAGCAGGCCGTGTTTCACTGAGGGTGCACTCACACTAGGCCATCTGGCCGTGGCCGTTTTCACACCTAACCGTGCTCAAATCTGCCAGTGTGAGTGTGGCCAGTCTGGCCAGGCCAGGCCAACTTGGCCACTTGGGAGAGGTGTGCTGCTTTGGTACGGGCCGCTACGGTACAGATGCTAATGAGCCGACACGCGCACACGCACGGCTACGCAACCTGAGCTGGGTGACGTATAGTCCATGCGACGACCATGGACATAATAAAAGGCGATGAGCCTTCTTTCCCATTAAACGGTAAACATGGCGTAAAGCGGTTCAACTGTTGGTTCACGTTGGTCCCATAGAGAAGTCGAGTGTCGGTCAAAGTGCGAACTGTGTTCTCTGTGTTGTTGTCCATTGTTGTTAGAAGTACAAGAGCCTACCGTTGCGCGGCCAACGGCCACGGCCAGATGGCCTAGTGTGAGTGCACCCTTAAAGTGGAGCCGAGAAACACTGATCAGCACCTGAATTATTGCACCTTCAATACTATTATAGCACCTAACGTTTAGCACGGAACCACAGCTTCATTCTTTACAAAATGCAAAAAAAAGCATGAGTTAAAAATTTACGTGTCATCGTTAGTTTAAAAAATAGTGCAAAAACATCAAAAGTATCATCAAGAAATTCGCTCCAAAAAAAAAGAAGATGTTTCAGACTGGTGTATTTCCTTCTTCCGTTTTTGAGCTTCAGTCATCAGATTCACTTTCAAGTTAATCCAGACTTTCTAGAACTGGCCATTCTTCTTCTTCTGCAACGTCATTCCCCTTCAGTAGTGAAGCACGGCGCCTGGGTCTTGGGATATTAAAGTGACTTGATTCCGACTTGGAGCGAACACGACACCTTCTGGCTGACGGAATAAGGGGGGTGACCTGGGAGACTCCATGGTCTCTCCTGATGGGGACTGGTTTTAGTGAGTTTGAGTCATCAGATTCACTTTCTGGCTGACTGGGAGGTGGAGGGGGGACCCAGACTGAGGAAAGTGGACCGGGAGGTGGAGGGGAGACCCAGACTGAGGAGGCTAGACCGGGAGGTGGAGGGGAGACCCAGACTGAGGGGGGTGGACCTGGAGGTGGAGGGGAGACCCAGACTGAGGAGGCTAGACAGGGAGGTGGAGGGGAGACCCAGACTGAGGGGGGTGGACCTGGAGGTGGAGGGGAGACCCAGACTGAGGAGGTTAGACCGGGAGGTGGAGGGGAGACCCAGAATGATTAATTAGAAACAAGATATAACACAAAATTATAACAATAATAATAAAGACAAAATAGCAGTATATTAACAAATGGCACAGAGATCACAAATAATGGGTTGACGTACAAGTTCCACAGAGAGGAGAGATGTGGATGAGGAACCAGGTGTTCTTTCTCCAGCAGCTTCACCTGGACGGTTATCGAGTAGATAAAGATAGCCTTACATGTAATGTAACCGTGATACACGTTAGTTTAACGTAATCCTTACCTCCCAGGACTATGATTGATATTATGACACATATGTATCCTATCATTATGAACTGCTCCATATATTCTAATCATGTAGAATCAGTTGAACCAGTTCCTGGTTTCCACTCTGAATTAGCCTCTACACAGAAGAACATCTTGACAGACTGAATACGTGTAGGGAGACGGCTGCCATTATCGTGGTCAAACAAGGACAGAAGTCTTTCTACCCTTTGTCCCTGCTCTGTGTTGTCATGACCAGGGGCGGTTCTTCATTGAATTACAACCCGGGCGAGACCCCCCCCCCCCCCCCCCCCCCCCCTTCTGTGCGCAGCACCGTCTCAGTAAGCAGGGGCGCCTGCAGCCGGAGGGGGCGCCTGCAGCCGGAGGGGGCGCCAAATCC
This sequence comes from Gadus morhua, assembly GCF_902167405.1. Lineage (NCBI taxonomy): Eukaryota > Metazoa > Chordata > Actinopteri > Gadiformes > Gadidae > Gadus > Gadus morhua. The sequence goes on from NC_044048.1 coordinate 29,125,007, forward strand.
CCACACAGTGATATGATGTTGATGATGATATGATAGCTCCATTCTATAATCTAATGTCTAGAGGATGTTGTTCAGTAGGTCTGCCACTCTGGTCCCTCTGCTAGGTAGGCTCTGACTCTCTGCTACAATTAGATGAAATGTTTTGAATCACAGCGATATCATTTGACTTGGTGTGACCCAGTAACACTTGCTAATCACTGGGTAGTAATAAATGATCTGTTCATTAACAAAGTGAAACATGTGGAATAAGAACTTACCATGCCAGCACCACCCCTGCTTTTCCTTTTCCTATAAATGAAAAAGTGAATAAAATATCAACATTGGGTTCTTCAAAAGGTCATCATCTAATAAGTCCACCACTGCCAGCTAGGGTCACACATATTATTGTATTATGTATAAAACCAGGAATAACACTCACCATATTACGTCTTCTGTAAACCCATGCTATATAGAGATAAACAATACAGTATCATGTCAGGAGAGAAGTCAACATCATTCAGCATCACCATGATACATGTTAGTGCATGCTAGTTTAATGTAACCACAATACATTATTGTTGAATGTAACCATAATACATGTTAGAGTTGAATGTAACGCTTACCTCCCAGGACGATGATTGGTATAAGCAATATGCATACTATTATTATGAACGCAATTGCCACATATTTAAGACATGTAGAATCAGTTGAATCAGTTCCTGGTTGTATCTGCACCCCTCCCACAGAATCACATCTGAAACCAGAAGGACAAAACCAGGTTTAGTTCTAAGAGTTGTAGACTGGGTGTTGGTCTCCAGGTTTAAAAGGTACTGGGTTCGATCCCCAATGTCCACAACCTTCCTGTAGGCCTTCAGGAAGGTTCTTGAGCTAGATGCCTGACCCCTACATGCTCCTAATGATCTGTACCTCCCTGTGACTGAGTTCATTGGATGCCGATTTGGAGAAAATTACTGAATGGTAAGTTATATATATTGTCAAGCATTAATGACCTTTAAACAATATCTTATTCTGATTATAAAAAAACGAACATAACATTATGACTATGTTATGCATCTTAAAAACAGGCAAATAAAAGCCACACCAGTACACTATATATTGCCCAGGCCTAATTCCTAATACCATTATTGCAATGTATGTATAGATTGTTTAATTAACTCCACTTACTTTGTGTGGTTCTTGCAAGACGACCGCGTGCCATCTGAGAATGTACCATCAGTACAGTGAAGGCACTCTGTGTCTTTATCTGCTGTTCCTGTAGGAAAATTCATGTTTTATTAAAACACGACCGTTCTGAGATGTAGTGGGAACATTTGTGATCATTTTAAAATGTTCTATTGGTTAACAGTTAAAATATTACAAGATCAACATCGTAGTAACAATGAAACAGAATTGTAATTTAAAAGGTGTTTGTGGGTATCATTGCCAGACTGTTGTAGATGATCGTGGAGTAACTTGGACACTAATACATTAAAATGGTAAGAAGCAGGATGCCCCTTATGGGACTGAAGAGGTTCAGTAGACGTTGATTTATTTAACAATTTATCTATAATTAATGTGTCCGTACAGTATATAGAACACCAACCTCTTTGACCGATGTAGTGACCAGGACGGCAGCTCAGACGGTGTCTCTGAGCGGCCATACATCCACCTCTGTTAGAGTCACTACAGAAGAATCCATCCAGGACCTCACACACAGCATCTGATGTTGATGAACACGACTTCTTCACCTTCAGATCGAGACCTGTCAATCACAACAGTTACAGAGGGACCTGAGACAACCTGAGAGTACACAACTTCTGATGTAAACATGAACAACACAACTTCTGATATCAATCAACATGAACAACACAACTTCTGATATCAACATGGACAACACAGCGTCCTCATCAACACAACATATGGGGGTTGCATGGGGGGCATCTCCATTAAATAACAGATGTACCTGCTTCACACTTTGTACAGGCAGAGCATTGCTGCTCCTTAGTATGGCCTGCTTGGAAAGTACCATCGGGGCACGTTGAGCACTCTGTAATGATTCCGTGTGTGCAGTCCTTTACAAGATGCTCTCCTGTTGAAAATAACATTTTGAATATGTTGTAGATTCATAGACAGTATATGTTGGACATGTTGTCGATTTGTAGACGGTATCTGTTATAGATTATTAGAAAGTAGATGTGGTATCTTTTGTAGATTATTAGAAAGTAGATGTCGTATCAGTTGGAGATTATTAGAAAGTGGATGTAGGATCTGTTGTAGATTATTAGAAAGTAAATGTAGTATCTATTGTAGATTATTAGAAAGTAGATATGGTATCTGTGGTAGAATATTAGACAGCAGATGTGGTAGATTATTAAACAGTACATTTTCTATACGTTGTTGACTTTCAGACAGCGTGATAACAGTTCAGATATTTGACTCTTACCAGGCGGACATTCAGGGCAACATTCCGTCCCTGCTAGGTATTCATTCGGGGCAAGACATTCGATTGAAGCAGCAACGGCAACGTTAAACGTATTAAATACTGAACATATTAACATGAATGTTACAAACATGTTTGTCAGGTTTGTTTGGGCTTCAACCATCAATCAGACTTTTCTTGAAGTTCAAAAATATCTGGGGAGAGATGAAAGAAAAGCAGTTAATCAATTAAATAACGAGTTCTGGGGACGGGGTTAGAAGACCATTTGGGGGTTTGAAAAGATTTGTTGTTTGGTTCAATCAAATATTCATACTGTTCTGTAGTTTGTTATTATTTCTGTGTTGTTAACAAATAAAGATGTTATACCCCAGTTGCATGATTAAATGTAGCCTACTTGACTTTACCAATAGGGGAATCGTATCTGTGGTTCTGTAGACATAAGTTAATTAAGAATTGTACACTAAATTAAAATATCTGAAATGCGGCTAAAATAAAGACCGTGGACGTTTAACAAACAGTCACAAAAAGCAGGAAAAAAACTCACTTTTGAACCATTTGTGAACGTCTTTAACCACGTCCTTATGGCTTTGGTCACACTCTGATTCTAGCGACACGCCTATGTAGGATGATCACACACACACACACACACACACACACACACACACACACACACACACACACACACACACACACACACACACACACACACACACAAACACACACACACATACACACACACACACACACACACATTACGGAAAAATATAATGAGCTGAAGTGGTCAGTGTGCTGGAAAAACAGTAGAGAGGGTCAAGCAAATCCGGTGTTCAGTAAACAGAAAATTTAAATAAATCGGTCTCCGATAAGGAGTGGACGTTTAGAACAACCACTATTTTAGGAGATCTTTCGGGCAAAACCCCAGACTAATGAGGAAGCGTGGTCATTGGGTTATGGCTGGATGTGAGCTCTGATGAAATGCAGAAATAGAGAAGTAAATGTCCTGGATGTTTCCGTCTTCACGGTGCAATGAGAATAAAAGCTCTTCATCTTATTATTCCTTTGTCTTCGCCTCTTTGCAAACTAGTCGATTATTTCCACAACAATCTTCAGTACAGCGGGGAGCCCTGTTGAACTGGAGACGCACATCCCAGTACAGAAGGGAGCCCTGTTGACCTGGAGACGCACATCCCAGTACAGAAGGGAGCCCTGTTGAACTGGAGACGCACATCCCAGTACAGCGGGGAGCCCTGTTGAACTGGAGACGCACATCCCAGTACAGCAGGGAGCCCTGTTGAACTGGAGACGCACATCCCAGTACAGAAGGGAGCCCTGTTGAACTGGAGACGCACATCCCAGTACAGAAGGGAGCCCTGTTGAACTGGAGACGCACATCCCAGTACAGCAGGGAGCCCTGTTGAACTGGAGACGCACATCCCAGTACAGCAGGGAGCCCTGTTGAACTGGAGACGCACATCCCAGTACAGCGGGGGGACCGGTTGTACTGGAGACGCACATCCCAGTACAGCGGGGAGCCCTGTTGAACTGGAGACGCACATCCCAGTACAGAAGGGAGCCCTGTTGAACTGGAGACGCACATCCCAGTACAGCAGGGAGCCCTGTTGAACTGGAGACGCACATCCCAGTACAGAAGGGAGCCCTGTTGAACTGGAGACGCACATCCCAGTACAGAAGGGAGCCCTGTTGAACTGGAGACGCACATCCCAGTACAGAAGGGAGCCCAGTTGAACTGGAGACGCACATCCCAGTACAGTGGGCCGCCCTGTTGAACTGGAGACGCACATCCCAGTACAGAAGGGAGCCCTGTTGAACTGGAGACGCACATCCCAGTACAGTGGGCCGCCCTGTTGAACTGGAGACGCACATCCCAGTACAGAAGGGAGCCCTGTTGAACTGGAGACGCACATCCCAGTACAGAAGGGAGCCCTGTTGAACTGGAGACGCACATCCCAGTACAGCAGGGAGCCCAGTTGAACTGGAGACGCACATCCCAGTACAGAAGGGAGCCCTGTTGAACTGGAGACGCACATCCCAGTACAGAAGGGAGCCCTGTTGAACTGGAGACGCACATCCCAGTACAGAAGGGAGCCCAGTTGAACTAGAGACGCACATCCCAGTACAGTGGGCCGCCCTGTTGAACTGGAGACGCACATCCCAGTACAGAAGGGAGCCCTGTTGAACTAGAGACGCACATCCCAGTACAGTGGGCCGCCCTGTTGAACTGGAGACGCACATCCCAGTACAGAAGGGAGCCCTGTTGAACTGGAGACGCACATCCCAGTACAGCGGTGGGACCTGTTGAACTGGAGACGCACATCCCAGTACAGCGGGGGGACCTGTTGAACTGGAGACGCACATCCCAGTACAGCGGGGGGACCTGTTGTACTGGAGACGCACATCCGAGTTTTAGGTGAGTTGAAGGTGCTTATGAGCTGGAGAATGGTGGATCAATGTGATGTCGTGTTTCCTTTATAAACTATTTTGTGCGTTCTTTATAAACCACACTGTGTATTTTTTCAAACCTTTTGGTAGAAATATCTATCAGTTATTATATATTGTACATAACAAGTGGCTATAAAACCCAGTTCTGCCATATAATTCCTTCTTAATGTTCAGTTTTCTTTCAGGAGATCGTTGCGGCCGCTGCCACCACAGAGCCCCTCCCTCCACCTCAAGCACCTCTCCTGCTTTGGTAGCTCTAAGCCCCCCAACCCCCGGGAAGGTAGACAGATAACCATCCACTGATGGTTGACGCCTTTCTGTAATGCGCAATATTAGTTCCATTATATCATTGGTTCTTGTTTGTATGATATTCATGTTTTACATGGATGGTATACTACCTCAAGTTCTATGTTTATTCTGGTTTTATGTTTTGATCCAAAATAAAGCTTCTGCAGTTTCTAACAGATTGTGAGCATGAATAATATTCTTATCTAATCATACAGTGCTTTTCCTTGTGGGTAAGGTTGCATTTCTAAGACATTCAAACTATACAGTCAAATTCCAGAGACAGATATTGTATCAAAATATCCATAATAAAAAAATAATAAAATAAAATAAAGATCAAAACCCTGTCAACGACTACTAATGACGTACTGTAACTGGGTCTTGAAGGGTTGTCGACCCATTTCGTAGGCGAAGGGTTGAGGGGTAGGGTTCAGGTGGAGATTTTGGAATAGCAAAGGAAAGGGATAGGACCTCACTGTAGGCTACATAACACACTAACTAGAGCCCGGGGGGGGGGGGCGTTGTGGCGATTAAGGGTTAATATCCGAGCTCCCAAAACGCATGTTAATATCAGGTGCAAAGCGGGGAGTTCAACACTGTGAACAAAGAACCTGAATATAACTAAATAGGCTAATCATTCTTCAAATACCATATGATGTTACCAGGAGCCACAATGTTTGATCAAAACACGTTATAACCAAGTGTCAAGGTCTACGTTGTTTCTCCCGAAAGTAAGAACGGCACCATAAATCACTCTTTTTTTATACAGTTATAGCAAACCAACTGAAGTTTATAAAAAACGGACTTGAATATAATGACGATATCAGATTAGACAGCGCTTATATTACCTTACTTTAATTGAGACCGTCGAAACATTTCAAGCAGCCTATCCGTCGAACCACAATCTTCCGCCTTCAACTGCAACAATAGGAGGAAACTCATATTCATGATGCTCGACTTTCTAATCGCTTTCTCATTGGTCGGAGAATCCAGGAAGGCACGGTATGGTGTGCTCTGTCCACTGTAAACTCATACCCATAAAGGGCCTCCATGTTTTACATTTTGCGTTTGCAGCATCGACACTTCTCTTGGTTTACATTTGCATTTATAAACTTTAGTATAATAAATTACTGGTACTGTGCCACTTTATAATTGATATTGTTTGCACCGTTTGTTTTGTTTACCCTGTTTGTTCTGTTTGTCTTTACTTCAGCATTTACTTTAGCGTCTATTTTAGTTTTCATTAGTAGGCTACTTTGTAGGCCTATTTTGTTTGCATTGTATCTTTCCTGTGTTTTCCACTGCTGCTGGGCGGTTGTAACAAAGGAATTTCACCTCCGGGGGATTAATAAAGTTGTTATCTATCTATTGTAGAACCAGGGGTGAGTGTGATAAGTCAAAACAAGATGTTTCTGTTTCGAGTTGAAACTGAATGGACGTAATAGCCAACGCGTCACATTATGTTCCAACTGTTTTTAAAAACGCCGGCAGCAGATGTCACTGCACGAGTCAGTCTTAAATCATCGAGGTTGCGTCCCAAAGCCCAGGCAGAAGCCTTCGTGACACTGAGGGGATGTGTGACCCGAACAGAACCTGACGACAACCCAGTCTCATATATCAGCTGACTCCTAAAGGTCGCTTGGAGTATAAGCACAAGTCCAACTAAATAATAAGAGAAGATAGTGAGTCTTCTTCTCTATCTTTACTTGACTGTGAAGGAAATGGGATTGAGAAATACATTTTAACATGTAGATGACATGTTAAACATGAAATGCCAAGAGATTAATTAGTATTTATTTATTAGTATTTTTATTGGAGTTGAGCATTATTTACACAGTTGCAGATAGACTAGTACCAGGTGAAATCAAAGACATAACATTATATAAAAAAGACAAACCCAAGCGTCCCTCGATAGATGTAATCTATTATTAACCTATTTGTATGGGTTATAAATGTCGGTTAAGATAAGATAACTATTCTCATCCTCTTAATTAAAATCAAAGGCATCAACTCCATCCCTAGTGTGCATTAGACTCACAACTCCATGGTGTTGCTAACCTGTTCGGGGATCTATTATGTTTGGGGCTTGAGGGTCGGGCTGGACCCAGACTCTGATCATCATCAAGATCTTCCATAGCTGTATCAGGGACAGTTATGGCAGGTTCTTGTTGGTCCCTGGTTGGTGCAGGACGGTCACTGGGTCTGGCAATCCAGTTTGTGGAAGAGAAGGCAGCAGAGAGTCAGGACATATAGCCAGCCTCCACATGCAGCAACACTCACAGAAGACTGAAGCCCAGTGGAGCAGCTCTGCAGCTGGGTACTCTCAGGTGGAGATGAGGACACACACACACACACACACACACACACACACACACACACACACACACACACACACACACACACACACACACACACACACACACACACACACACACACACACACACACACACAGAGGAGCAAGCTACTGAATACATTTAATCATTTTACATTGCATGTTTCCTCTCCAAATTAGCCTCTCTACACAGAAGAACATCTTGACTGACTGAATACGTGTAGGGAGACGGCTGCCATTATCGTGGTCAAACAAGGACTGAAGTCTTTCTACCCTTTGTCCCTGCTCTGTGTTGTCATGACGACTCAGTGAGCTACGTTATAAACGCCACTGAGCTGACGTTATGCTGGCCACATCGCCCCAGCTATGAGAGTAGTGTCTCATATACATGGATAGCTCCATTCTATAATCTAATATCTAGATGATGTTGTTCAGTAGGTCTGCCACTCTGGTCCCTCTGATAGGTAGGCTCTGACTCTCTGGTACAATTAGATGAAATGTTTTGAATCACAGTCTTTTCTGTCTTTCCTTTTTCTATGAAATAAAATTGTGAATCAAACATTGGGTTCATTGCAATGTCATCATCTAATAACTCCACCAATGCCAGCTAGGTTCACACATATTGTGTTCTGTACCAAACCAGTGCAAAAACACTTACCTTATCATGTCTTCTATAGCCGATGCTATTAAGAGATAAACAATACAGTGACATGTCAGGACAGCAGTCACTATCATTCAGCATAACCATGATACATGTTAGAGTTTAATCTAACCATGATTCATGTTATTTAATGTTACTATGATACATGTTAGTTTAATACAGTAATATGTTAGGACAGCTGTCACTAACATTAAGCCTAACCATGATACATGTTATAGTTTAATGAAACCATGATACATGTTATTTAATGTTACTATGATACATGTTAGTTTAATGTTACCATGATACATGTTATTTAATGTAACATGATAAATGTTAGAGTTGAATGTAATCATGATGTTAGTTTAATATAACCATGATACACGTTAGTGTCACGTAACATGATACATGTTAGTTTACCTACCCCTCGTATTCTACCATCGAAAACGGCTGGAATTCCTGAGGCACCATTTTGAATAACTCCTTGTCCAGATGGCTTTGCGTCTTTGGGCCCATGGTTCTCCACAGCAAGGAGCCCAGAGTGGTTTGTTGGTCTTTCTGGTCTCACTTCTGAGCCCGTTGTCGAGGTAGAGGGGCAAGAAGCCACAGATGTAGTGGATGAAGGTTGAGTTCCTGAGGAGATAGCTGCTACCATGGTTGAACTGGTTGTTGTACTGGTTTGAGAGGGGACAGGAGTGTCGTCTTCCCTCTACGCAAATGTTGCATTTTGTTAGCGAATCTATAACTTAATGGCGACAGGGATATAAGGAGTTCCTGGTCCTCCTTAGTCTTCCCCCATGGCACCCTGAAGCCCGACCCTCCCTGCACGGGGAAGCCCGGAGAGTCCAGGCCGACATGGGCCTTCCTGAGCACATGCCTATTAAAAAGGTTCTGCCCTAACCCAATGAACTTACTGGCCACTTTCAGTCTACCCAGTGGATTTACATTAAAACAATTCCAACAGATTCAATCAAAGCCTTGCAAAAAAGGGACATCGTAACAGTATTGACTTTAAATCCTCCATTTTTCCTTAGAGATATAACTGCTGCTGCACCTTCGTGCAAATGAGGTCAGTGTTAGCCTCAAAACCCAGTCCGTCGTCACCAGTCCCTGGGTACCCATCAGACCCTTCAGTCTCTGATCCCTGTATGCACCGCGCAGAAGGTGGTCTTCTAAAACATGACCATGACCTTGGTCTGGGGTACGGTCAGCTCCACAGAGCTCGTCACACAAAGACAGACCTAGGATTTGATAATCACCACTGCCAGGAGGCCTATAGGTTCTCACATCTGTGTATCCATGGTCAAACTAAAGTAAACACATACATGTTTTTATATAGTTGATCCGGTCCTTGCTATATATAACAATCAATCAACTTTTTATTCAAGACATATAAGGTCCATAAAGACAGCACATATAAAATATATATATACATATACATATACATATATAAAACAATACAAAACATTTAAGAAGGATGCAAATGAGGCATCCACATTTATAATACAAACACATTTAAAAACAGATACAAGCTTCGGGTCCAATGTTTCCAGAAGCAAGATGAGTACCACTACCTTGTGTCACTCTGAGAAACATCAGTTAGAGACACAATAATATAGTGATAAACAATACATGAACATGTCAGGTTAGGATTCACCATCATTGAGAACAACCATGATACCTGTCAGGGTTACCTACCATACCTATTCTGTCGCTAAGGTTGGAGAACGGGCACGTTTGACAGATGAAAGAAGGCCATTTAATAATAATCCAAACCCCCAAAATTCTGTTCACAAATAAACACTGTAAAATGTAAGCAAAATATCCCCATTAATAAATCTCCAAATAAAGTTAAAAAACAATACACTTAGGCCCAACCCCATTTCTTCCCCTTACCCCTTCAAAACAAGGGGGAGGGGGAAGGGAAAGGGGTAAGGGGTAGAAATAAGATTTGGCCTTACAGACCGTTTCAGACACGGTTTTGTGGAGTGTGTGTGGATGACGGCTGGTTTAAGCAGCCTCACCTGGCCCGAGTCAGACAGGTTGGACCCAGCTGCTTGGTGAGGCTGCACACCTGTTGCACATTGAGCGATCAGTGTGGTTGAACCAGCCCTCAGCTCCTGCAGGGCCACACAGAGCACCAGGCTAGGGTTCACTTAAAGTGGAGCAGAGGAACACTGTTTAGCATTTAGCATATTGGTCCTGAATTCAATCCAACACCTTCAATACAGTGATGGCGCTAAATCTCTGACGTAGAAACAGTTTCCTTCTCTTCAAAATGATGTGCATGAGTGAAAAATATAGTATCATTAAAAAAAGATTATACAACAGGTGGCTTAAATCCAGCGTTCTGATTGGTTCCTAACTGTTGTATAATGAGCGTATACATAACTGCTATGATGCCCAATCATTTTGTGAAAGTTTGAATATCACTCCGCGCCTGGAAGTAGAAACGGTTACAAAGTAGCAGTTGTTGGTAGTGTAAATGTTGTTACTCCGGGAGTGAGCAAGGCGATCGAGAGACTAACGAAAGCTTAGGCACATGGTGAGTGAACTGCTCCATAGGATAAATTGCCGGCGAACCGCTCTAGCCGAGCCTTCTCTCGGAGGGACGCTATAGTGAGTTGCATAGCGACCGTCCTGCATTTTGAAGGCAGCCAGGAGGGACTACTTTTTTGTATTCTTTAAAAAAACATCTATTTTGACTTTCTTGTTTTTTTTTTAAATGTAGTGTGTCTATGACTTTCGTTTTGCCATAATAGTAACCGTTGTATAAAAGCAATAGATCACTTCAGTCAGTGGCATGTGCTCATTATACCACTGTGAAGGGGGTCGCCGGCCCTCCGCTGCGCGTCGGGGCCGGACAACGCCCCTTAACAGTGGTATAATGAGCACATACCACAGCCTGGCGTGATCTATTGCTTAAATGTAAACGTCCCCCACCCTGCCCTTCTCAACCAATGGGGGGATTTTACCTCATTAAGAAAAACGTAAACATTTGATCTAATCCAAATGACTCTAGCGTCAGGTGATCATATCTAATAACTAAAACATGTTCACCAAGTGGTCAACATTGCACTCATTGAGCTCAAACTAAAAAAGACAACATTGCAAACAGAAATATCCTAATAAATCGTTCAAAGACAAGTGGTTCCTCTCACCCATCATCTCAACATCTCAATCTCCATATCTCCATATAAACATTCCCTGTACAGGATGGAGATTGTACTCAAGCCAACGTTACCCATCATATCCCAGGACGCCTCACAGAAAACACAGAGGATTGATCAAATATGGATTATCACCACACGCCTCTTCGAAAGAATCTGCCTGGTGTATTTACTCCCTCCGTTTGAGACATCAGATTCACTTTCATGTTGATTCAGAATTTTCAATATCTGGTTTTACTTCTTCTTCTGCAAGGTCATAACCCTTCAATAGTGAAACACAGTCGATACGAAACTTGGCTCTTGGGAAATTAAAGTAACTTGATACCAACTTGGAGCGAACCAAAGACCTGCTGGCTGTCCGGGAGGTGGTGGGGAGACCCAGACTGAGGGGGGGGGGACTGGGAGGCTCCATGGTCTCTCTTGGTGTGGACAGGCTGATGGTCCTCCTGATGGACTGAGACTGACACAGATCCATTATGTGCGGGGCTTGAGGGAGGGGCTGGTCCCAGACTCTTAATAATCTTCATCTTGATCATCCATAGTTCCATCAGGGATAGTTGTGGTACATTCTTGTTGGTCCCCGGTGGGTGCAGGACCGTCAGTGGACCTTAGTGGTGTAGTCACTGGAAGAGAAGGCAGCAGAGAGTCAGGACATACAGCCAGCCTCCACATGCAGCAACACTCACTGAAGACTGAAGCCCAGTGGAGCAGCTCTGCAGCTGGGTACTCTCAGGTGGAGATGAGGACACAACCAGACACACACACACACACACACACACACACACACACACACACACACACACACACACACACACACACACACACACACACACACACACACACACTACCAGACACAGTAACAAACAGACACACACACACACCCAGAGATGCAAACCCACACAGGGCCGGCAGAGAACAAACACACAACCGCACACCCAGAAACAAACACACAACCGCAGACCAGAGACACACTACCACTCCTCACATCCAGGGACACACCACCATAAACAAAACCAGTAACACAACCACCCCACAAAACCACAGACAAAAAACAAGAGGCACACAAGGGGCACACAACCAGACACACATCCAGAGACAGACACACAACCAGACTGAAACAGTGTAGGGATATGGCTGCCATTATCGTTGTCAAACGAGGACAAAAGTAGTAGAAGGATGCTTCCACACCAGAGCTGTTAAGTCCGGTTAAATCAAACCCTGGAGCGTTTCCCCTGACGGTGCCTTTGCTTCGGGTGGAGTGTCATTTGAACGCCAGTTTGGTCCAATAAAGCAAACGATCATTGAAAACAGGGATCTATGTCCGCTTCCAAGTGAACTCTGGTTTGGTTGGCTTTAGGTTTTCCACGTGATCCAACCTTTCTACACCTGTGGTCAAGCCAGCCGCTCCTTAATTTGGAGTGCACGCGTATTCTATCCTTTATGGTAAACGCAGTGAGTCGACCAAGCAGCAGCAGCAACATGTCAGGACAGCAGTCAATCATTCAGCATAACCAAGATACATGATAGTCTAATGTAACCATGATAAATGTTAGTCTAATGTATCCAAGATACATGTTACTTTAATGTAACCAAGATACATGTTAGTTAATGTTAACATTATACATGTAACATGTATCATGTTAACATTAAACTAACCTGTAACATGTTTGTTTAATGTAACCAAGATACATGTTGGATCAAGGTAACCATGATACATGTTAGTTTACTGTAACCATGATACATGTTAGAGTTTAATGTAACCATTTGATTATAACTGATCATGAATATTTGATAGAATTGAGTGTGGCCAGTGTGGCCAGGCCAGGCCAATTTGGCCACTTGGGAGAGGTGTGCTAATACGGTACGGGCCGCTACGGTACAGATGCTAATGAGCCGACACGCGCACACGCACGGCTATGCAACCTGAGCTGGATGACGTATAGTGCATGCGACGACCACAGACATAATAAAGGCGACGAGCCTTCTTTCCCATTAAACAGTAAACATATATCCAAATAAGCAACAGGCTCAGCAAAGTGCGAACTGTGTTCTCTGTGTTGTTTGTTATTAAAACTCTGACTGGCGGCAGACTTTATTATGGTCCATGCAGAGGACACTTGGTGATGACGTGTTACTTTCGACGTGATGACGTATGTCCAAGAGCCTACCGTGGCCAGGCCACAGTTGCGACGGCCAACGGCCACGGCCAGATGGCCCAGTGTGAGTGCAGGCCAGAGAACAATGGGGCCATTTGAGCACGCTTAGGTGTGAAAACGGCCAACGGCCACGGCCAGACGGCCCTAGTGTGAGTGCACCCTTATAGCAACAATGTGTCTGGATTAGGCTATATTGACATGAGTTACATTACTGCAGCTTTAACACAATTAACACAACTCACCTTCAGCAGGCTGTGTTTCACTGGAGGGAGCTGGAGGGATGGATGTCTCTAGACCTGCAGGCTGTGTTTCACTGGAGGGAGCTGGAGGGATGGATGTCTCTAGACCTGCAGGCTGTGTTTCACTGGAGGGAGCTGGAGGGATGGATGTCTCTAGACCTGCAGGCTGTGTTCAAACACACAGTTCATCCATACTGTTACCACTGCATCAAGTCCTCTGTCATTCTACTACATATATGGTAGCACTGTACAAATACACTTCATAGAATTTGACTAGGACCTACAATTAATTAGTAACACGGTGTAACTGTAGCATTGAACAATAATAATAATAACAATAATAATAAAAAAGACGAAATAGCAGATTATTATTAATGACACAGAGGCCACCAATAATGGGCTGAACGTACAAGCTCTGTAGAGAGGAGAGGTGTGGATGAGGGATCAGATGTTCTTTCTCCAGCAGCTCCACCTGGACGGTTATAGAGTAGATAAAGTTAGCCTTACATTACAAACAAAACCTGGTCTAGTCTATCCTTTACGGCAAATGCATTGAGACGACCAAGCGTGATCAGAGAGTTAGCGACACATCATATCAGATACATTTTAGAGAATGGAAATCCTACATTACATTAAAATGACTGTAGAAACACATTGCTCTTTAAGTACTGACAATTAGAAAAATGAAAATTCTAACTAATCACTTAAACACAATCAAGCGTTTTTATTGTATAGTTTTAGAGAATTTCACAATTAGAGTCCCACATTATTACATTGAAATTACTTTATGTCTGACGCAAACAATATGGTCTAAGGTCTGACAGTGGCAGATATATTTGATATCAGGAAGACTCTGAGTATACACCTAGCCAAAATCAACTGTTTTACTGCATGATTTGTCTTAGTAAAATTTCAATGTTAGACCAATGTGTTATTAGAACTTAACTTTAACTTCAAAATTGCCCAAAATGAAACCCTGATTGTGGGGGGTTTAGTGTATAATCAGAGCTGTCCTGATCTTACTTATATTTGTTATGTCAAACCTTATGGAGGAATGTGTTTTTACAGCAAGTGTCAGTAATAATAATACAGTAAAATGCTTGATTTTGTGTAAGTGTACAGGCACGGCCATTTCTGTGTATCCCTGTGATGCCACTCTGGTCCCTCTGCTAGGTAGGCTCTGACTCTCTGGTACAATTAGATGAAATGTTTTGAATCACAGCGATATCATTTGACTTGGTGTGAGTCAGTAACCCTTGCAAATCACTGGACATTAATAAATGATCTGTAACTCATTCACACAGTGATAAATGTGGAAGAAGAACTTACTGTAACACTCCTTCCCCAGTTCCAGTGTTTCCTTTTTCAATAAAATAAAAATTTGAGTAAAATATGAACATTAGGTTTATTACAAGGTCATCACCAGTGGTGGATTAAGGTGGTCATTGGCCCCTAGGCTACTAATTTTTTTGTGTGGCCCCCTTACTGATCACGCAGAACGAACTCAATTTAGTGCCATGTGTAAAAGCATGCTAGGATTATTACATGGCCCTCACACACACACGGGGTGCACTGGCACACACACACACACACACACACACACACACACACACACACACACACACACACACACACACACACACACACACACACACACACACACACACACACACACACACACCCTTCACTAAAACACCAATGATGCAGAAACAAGTGTGAGTTCCCCATAGCTGCCGCGACCACGTATTTCTGTCTGTCCAATCCAGGACCCCTTGCACACCTGGGCCCCTAGGCTCAGCCGAGGCTAGCCTGGGTGTTAATCCGCCTCTGGTCATCATCTAATAACTCCACCACTGCCAGCTAGGTTCACACATATTATTGTGTTCTGTATCAAACCAGTAATAACACTTACCATCTCATCTATTCGATTAGCGTATTCTATAGAGAGAAACAACACATCAACATGTCAGGACAGCAGTCACATCATTCAGCATAACCCTGATACATGTTAGTTTAATATAAAATTATACATGTTAGTTTAATGTAACCCTGATTCATGTTAGTTTAATGTAACATGATACATGTTAGTTTAATTTAACCATGATACATTAGTTTAATGTAACCATGATACATTAGCTTAATGTGACCATGATACACGTTAAAGTTGAATGTAATATGATAGATGTTATAGTTTAATGTTATCATGATACATGTTAGTTGAATGTAACCCTTATCTACCAGGACTATGACTGGTATTATGAAATATGTAGTAACCCTTGCAAGTAAATGGATTTTATTAAATGATCTGTTACAAATGTACAAAGTGAAACATGTGGAATAAGAACTTACCATATAAGGTACCCCCTCTCCATCTCTATAAAAGAAAAAAAAGTGAATAAAATATCAACATTGGGTTCATTACAAGGTCATCATCTAATAACTCCCCCACTGCCAGCTAGGGTCACAGATATTATTGTGTTCTGTATCAAACCAGTTATAACACTTACCTTCAGACGTCTTCTACAATTCAATGCTATATAGAGATAAACAATGCAGTAACATGTCAGGAGAGCAGTCACTATCATTCAGCATCACCGTGATAGATGTTAGTTTAGTGTAAAGTAATACATTATTGTTTAATGAAACATGATACATGTTAGTTCATTGTAACCATGACACATGTTAAAGTTTAATTTAACCATGATACATATTAGTTAAGTGTAACATAATACATGCTAGTTTAATGTTACCATAATACATTATGGTTTAATGTAACATGATACATGTTAAGAGTGTAATGTCACATGATACATGATAGAGCTGAATGTAATGCTTACCTCCATAGACTAACGCTATAATGAGCAATATGCATCCTATTATTGTGAACACAAACGTAATGTAATGAATACATGTAGAATCAGTTGAATCAGTTCCTGGTTGTATCTGCACCCCAGAATCACATCTGAAACCAGAAGGACAAAACCACGTTTAGTTCTAAGAGTAGTAGACTGGGTGTTGGACTCCAGGTTTAAAAGGTACTGGGTTCGATCCCCAATGTCCACAACCTTCCTGGAGGCCTTCAGGAAGGTTCTTGAGCTAGATGCCTGACCCCTACCTGCTCCTAATGACCTGTACCTGTGTCTGAATTCACTGTACACCGCTTTGGAGAGAATGACTGAATGGAAGTTATGTATATTGTCAAGAATTAATGACCTTTAAAATATCTAATTCTGATTATAAAGAAACAAACATAACATTATGACTATGGTATGCATTTTAATAACAGGCAAATAAATCCACACCAGTACATGATATATTGCCCAGGCCTAATTCTTAACATACCATTATTGTACTGTGTGTATAGATTGTTTAATTAACTCCACTTACTTTGTGTGGTTCTTGCAAGACGATCGCGTGCCATCTGAGAATGTTCCATCAGTACAGTGAAGGCACTCTGTGTCTTTATCTGCTGTTCCTGTAGGAATATTCATGTTTTATTTAAGCACAACCATTCTGAGATGTGGTGGGAACATTTGTGATAATCATTTCAATTTTTATTGTTCAACAGCTAAAATATTATAAGATCAACAACGTAGGAACAAGGAAACAGAGAATTGTAATTCAAAAGGTGTTTGTGGGTATCATTGCCAGACTGTTGTAGATGATCGTGGAGTAACTTGGACACTAATACATTAAATGGTAAGAACCTGGATGGCCCTTATGGGACTGAATAGGTTCAGTAGACGTCAATTTATTTAACAATTTATTTATAATTAATGTGTCCGTACAGTATATACAACACCAACCTCTTTGACCGATGTAATGACCAGGACTGCAGCTTAGACGGTGACTCTGAGCGGCCCTACATCCACTTCTGTTAGAGTCACTACAGAAGAATCCATCCAGGACCTCACACACAGCATCTGATGTTGATGAACACGACTTCTTCACCTTCAGACCGAGACCTGTCAATCACAACAGTTACAGAGGAACCTGAGACCACCTGAGAGTACACAACTTCTGATATAAACATGAACAACACAACTTCTGATATAAACATGAACAACACAACTTCTGATATAAACATGAACACAACTTCTGATATAAACATGAACAACACAACTTCTGATATCAACATGAACAACACAACTTCTGATATCAACATGAACAACACAACTTCTCTGATATAAACATGAACAACACAACTTCTCTGATATAACCATGAACAATACAACTTCTCTGATATAAACATGAACAATACAACTTCTCTGATATAAACATGAACAATACAACTTCTCTGATATAACCATGAACAACACAACTTCTGATATAACCATGAACAACACAACTTCTGATATAAACATGAACAACACAACGTTCTCATCAACAGTACATTTGGGGGTTGCATGGGGAGCAATGTACCTTCATCACACTTTGTACAGTTAGATACACAGTGCCTCTGTTGATTGAGTCCTTCTTGGAAGGTACCATTGGTGCAAATTGTGCAAATTGTTGCTCTGTTCTTTTTGCAATCCTCAGAGATCTTCTTTCCTATTGAAAAGAACATTTTGAATATGTTGTAGATTCTTGAACAGTTAAAATATGGTATCTGTTGTAGATTATTAGACAGTAAAATGTGTAGATTTGTAGGCAATTTTAACGGTTTGTATATTTCACTCTTACCAGGAGGGCATTTAGGGCAACAAAGGTCTCCTACAATGTAACTTTGTTCCCCACACTCAGCGTAAGCAGGGTAAGGCAGGGTAAGGCCAACGTAATTAATATAAACTGAACAGAACAACATCAAACGGAAGAACATGGTTGTCCAGTTCAACCTAGTAGTTTTTTTTTTTTTATCACAGCGAAATAAGTTGTATTGTTTTATCATGTGTAGATTCTAAATATATGGGCCACACGCATTGTTGGCTGCCATATCACTGCCACGCAGTTGCAGGTTTCTTCTTGAACTTCAGAAATATCTAGGGAGAGAAAAATAAAAGATACTGCATTAATAAATGTGATAACTCATTCATATGTAGTTTTAAAATATATGAACAGTTATATGGATGTAGTCATGTCCATTTCCTGGACGATGGTCAACCAAGCATAAAGACACGTAAGGTCTGACCAATTAATTTCATTGGCCACGAGTGCTGATATAGCACTTGGTGTGAACGCACCAAGTTAGCCTAAGTTATATCGTAGGCCATCAGCGCAAATAAGGTTTTAGAAATGTTGCGTTAACATGACTGATGCGTGTCAAGGTCCAATGGCATGAAAATGTCACTTTATGAGGTTTTCTAACATTATTATGAGTTCCCCATAGCCTACCTATGGTCCCCCAATGGCTAGAAATGGCGTTAGGTGTAAAACGAGCACTAGGTATCCTGCATGCCTTAGAAAAATGAAAGCTCAGACGCGCCGATTTGGAATTTGGCCCCATGTGTCGTCATAAGGGGCCAGGTTACGTCCCCTTGCTCTGCTTTGACCGCCCAGAGAATTTGGTCTGCCAATGAGACGATGAGCTACGACCATGCGAGCGCCACATGTGTGTGTTTTTTGTGTGAATACACACACTGTAACACAAGTTTCGTACACTCCTTTGTTATTTGGATCGTTCTGCTGTTGGTGTTATGGCGCATAACACGCAACACAATAAGCAAGCTCGCGCAAAGCGCCTCGGATGAAATTATGAATCCTAGCCATTGCGATACATCCACCGTAAACACTAACGCACATGGTACCGTGGCCCCAAGCTGCTAAGGCCAACACCCTCCACCTTGACCCGCCTCTAAAAAACGGCCCGTTTGTGTTGTGGAGAGCTCATTGTGGGACTGGCTCGTAGTGGCTGTAATTCTGAACCAAGGGTGCATTTCTTGAACGTCTTCAAATGCTATATTAAGGGGCCCACTAGCACCTATATAAAAGCATCCGTAAAGTAGCATGCCATGGGATCTTTAACGTGTAATATTTCTAAGTGAAAACTTAAAGTTTAAAGTTTAAAAGTTTAAAGAAACTTGTTGATGGCGCTGCACAACTTTCTGTCTTATGAAACCACACATTTGGGGAATGTATTAGACTAGCATCATCAGACGATGAGGCAACAATCCATGCAGCTTTTGCAAGGAAAGATACTTCGCTAGTTGTATTCTGTAATGTTTAATAACACCCCTAAACACAAGAATGGATCACCCAGTTGGCTGTGATAGACCTAGATAGATTTACACTGCATGTAAACAAAACAAAATGAGACCCGACGTTTTGTTAGATTCATTAACCTATCAAAATATGACGTGTTAACATGACCAAACTGGACGTGTTAACACACAAAATCTGTTGCGTCAACGCAACATTTCTAAGATATTAGAGTCAGATTTTATATAGTTCAGTTTTACAGTCAAATTATATCTACACAAATATAATGGAAAAAGTGTACTGGAAAAACAGTAGAGAGGGTCAAGCAAAACCGGAAACCTGAGCTAAATGTATACAGTAAACGGAAATTGAAAATAAATCGTATCAGATAAGGGCCTCGTTTCCCGATATCGATGGATCCACGCTAGTAGGATCATTCTCTCGAAGGATCTTGCGAACCTTCGTAAATTTCTTTGGACCGTTTCCCAAAACTCCACATGAACGCGCGTGCACTGCTTTGACGACATTCGTAGGATTGTAACTGTCCACTGACACGGTGCTGAAATGGACTCTGTAGGAGGGGGAGATGCAGGAATGTTGCAGGAAATTGGGTTCAAAAGGGTTCAAATATCTCCCCATCAAGGCCAACACCAGAGCAGCCTACGAAAAGAATAGACTGCAATAATATGAATGCTAAAGATATTAAAACACAATTGATTAGGACTAGTCCAACATGTGCTATACCAGTCCTAATTCACAGCATTTTCCCCTGCTGAAATTCCATATTGCAAAAATAAAAAAATAGCTTGTGTGACAACTACATTTATCTTAATGTGCTGAATTCTGAAACATGCTTTGCACAACAAAGAGAGCAGACTTTATTTGTTTCCTCATAAGGTTTCATTGATTGGCGCGCACTTTCTAGTGTAGAATCTTTGGTGTAAACATAAAAAATGCAACGTTCCATTCATTCATTATTGTTCAAACACAGAGGCTGGGCATTGACACACAGCTATTGCTGACCTGATTAGGAGAGCTTGGTCTAGCTCTTGCCCATTTTGTTGGGAAGGATGTTGTATAGGCCTTCTACACTGCCAAGCCGGTTCGGTCGCGGCTTGGCACGTCCAGAAATTTCACCGTCTTATCTCAAGCTTCCTGTGTAAAACCGAGGGGTTAAATCCCCCGTTCGTCACGGCACGGGCTTTCTTGGTTCACAGGAGAAGGCGGGGCTGCGCATGGAGTCTAGACCTCTTTAAAATAATTTGAATACTCCTGAATGTTTGTTCGTTTTTATGAATAAAGACATAATGATGCAATAATGAGTTCACGTCTGAGTGTAGGCTACCAACACGATTAAATATGGTCAGGGATGTTCGTAACTGTCTAAACACGTTCCAATAAATAGTGAACTTCACCACAGCCTCACCGAAGCGCCTACAGTGCTTAATGCAAATGATCGCAACATAAAACGCCTGCAGAAATTCTCCGACACCCGCTGGTTTCGGCATGATTCATGGACAGTATGTCTTATGTCATTGATCAATATGAGGACATTTTAACCGTGGTTGAAGTAAAACCAGAGGGAGACAGCAAGTGCAGCTCGAAAGCAACCTCTCACACAAGTGCAAAGGAATAATTCGATTTTTATTATGTGACTTGCGACGTGGCGTTTGATCGGTACATTTCAGCTGCGCATATATTTTTGGAATTTTAAATTGCTGCAATAAATTATGTTGTTGTTGACTTCTAACATGCCTCTGTCTTTGCTGTTTAAATCTAACAGTAGTCTATGAGTAATATATCGGCGGTAACCACTGTTTTTGGGGTATTGCTAAATTGCGCCAGCTGGACATTCAGTGGTATTGGATGTGTTTTAATAAAACACCACGGAATGTCCAGCTGGCGTCTCTACTGAGGCTATAGTGACGATGCTCTTAGCGCCCTACGAGTACCCCTGGAGCCCTCAGATTTTCACAACGTTCGTTACCGACGATGCTTTCGGGAAACGGTGTGGAAACTGTACGATGCACGTACGGGCAGGGGCGGATCTACTGTGGTGGCATGGGGTGGCAACTGCCACCCTAAAAAAAGCCTTGCCACCCCAGCTGCCACCCCAGTTGGCAGCGCAAATATATATATTTTTTGCTTTTACAATACATTTACAAAAGCGAGGTTTCAAAAGTCCGACTGCAAGTGAATGCAACCAGGAAATATTGCCCCATCCCGCCTGCCCCCCCCCCCCCCCCCCCCCCTCCCCGAGTGTCCCGCCGGCAATGATTTTGAAAACAAGGAAGGCGCGCCGCGAGATAACGAACGAAGCAAGCGGCGCGGCAGAGAGACTACATTCTTGAGGTAATACTGATCAACTGTCAATCTATGAAGAAATTATAATAATTAGAAAAGAGTAGGGCTGTGTATTACAGAAACATCATAGTTTAAGACTTAAATTAAGATTGGAATGCCTTATATATAGCCTAGTAACCTAACTGCTCAATCCAACATTGTTTTTCAGATGTATGTTACCTAGCAACCAAAGCTACCCGGTCTCTACGTACTCTCAACCTATGCTCTCCCTCTCATTCAACCCAGCCTGATATTAAAGCTAACTTTGGTTAAACGGGAGTCAGGGGACCTATTATGCTTTTCGACTTTTATGACCTATAAGCGTTGTTATAATGATTGATAGTCATGTTTAACCATCCACAAAAAACGATGTAGATTTTCGGGAAACTCGGAAACTCTTCCTCTCCTCTGGGCGCTTTCAGCCTTCTCTGTCAACGCTCGGTTTCGTCCTTCTCCGCCCCCTCGCCCCCCTCCTGCCAACCCAATTCCGTTGTGATTGGTTACCTTCCTTGAAGCCGCGCGCGGGCAGATTTGACCAGGCATACGGGGCCGCGGCAGGAGTGCCTGTACGTAGATGTTTTCCCGGAAATGTGAACAAGTGAATCGCAAACGTTTTCCCCAAGTGTTTAACGCTCTGCACAGCCACCCCAGACTGTCAGCTGCAGGGAATACGTTGAAATGCATGTACGTCATTATTAGACACTTTAGTATGGCTAAACATGACTATCAATCATTATAACAACGTTTATAGGTCATACAAGTCGAAAAAGCATAATAGGTCCCCTTTAACTCACACCATTGGAGCAGAAAAAATAGAGAGAAGGAAGTCCATTTGTTTATAAAGTGTAGGCTGATTTTGAAATGATATAACTCTGGTTGAACAAAGTTAATGGTAAATCTGTCCTTACTGTGAGTTAGGTCGACTTGGTTGAAAAAACAATTCATCCAAGCTTGTATTGACCCAATATATTTTAACCTTATTTCAGAAATCTGCTCCAACTTTGGAAGCATTTATGAGGCTCACTCTGCAGCTGTTGAAACCGACGGTAAGTGGGGAAAAAAAACACATTTGACACACATCATTCAGTTTTAAGCTGAACAACATTATTAATAATGATTACTGTTAATATTAAAACGAAAAACAAAGTAAATTCACTTTGAATCTTATAGAAATGAAGAGGAAGGGTGACATCAGCAGTTTTTTCTCACCAAAAACTAAAAAGACACCAGTAAAGAATGATGAATCATCAGAACAGACAGAAAGAGAGGCTCAGCAACAGGAAAGTGACAGGGTAGACGGCAGAGATGACCAGGGACATGACGAGGTGGAAGGAGGAGGAAAAGAGCAACAGGAAAGTGTCAGTGACGAGGTAGAAGGCAGAGATGACCAGGGACATGAAGAGGTGGAAGGAGAAGAACACAGAGATGAAGAGATGGAAGAGGGAGAGCATCACAGAGAGGAGGTGCGAGAGGGAGAGAGCGACAAACAAGATGAAGTGCTGAGCTCAGACAGTGAAGGGGAGCCACTGCAAGATATCTCCAGTCGAGCTGGTCCACATGGTATTGTGTTACATCTAACTAGAAAGCACATTTCACACAATTGGACATGTTGTGCATGATATAAGAGACATGGTTTAGCCTCAGTCTAATATATCCATTTTTCATTCTAGTAAATATGTTTGCATTAGTTGGACACATTTGGACATTTATCACTGTGAAGAGATTGAGAGAGAGAGTGTAATATTTTTTTTGCACAATGTATTTTAGACCTATTATAGAAGCTGAGGTTAAAATTCCTAAACTAACAAAAAAATACACTACTGTGCCAAAATCTTGCTGTATGCATTAACACAGCCCGAGGGTTAACCACATATCTAATCAATGACAGCTTCAAATTGTGTTATAATTAGGTGATATATTTTATAATTATTTAAGCTCTATTTCAATTTGAATTTCCCCCCCATCTTATAGACATATCCAAGTCCAGGTGTGAGGGGCCAGCTCAGCCGAAACGGGAGAGTTTCCCCAAGACCCTCCAGGGAGGAGCCAGAAGAAGCTTCCGTACAGACTGGTACAAAATTCATTCATGGCTGGAGTATTCACAGTCCAAAGATGCTGCTTATTGTTTTGCATGTCGACATTTCTCTCTACCTGATGCCCCCAAGACTGTTTTCACATTAATTGATGGGTATCGGAACTGGAAAAAGGCCACAATGAAGGACAGTGGTTTCTGTTCTCATGCGAGATCAGAAAGCCATGCAAATGCAATGTTTGCATGGGCAGAGAACAAAAAAATGGCAGACAAAAATACCTCAATGTTGGGCATAATGGATGAACAAAATAAAAAACAGGTAATTGAAAACCAAAACTACATTAAAGCCCTAGCGGAGATTTTAGTACTTACTGCCACAGAAAACACAGCCCAGAGGGGACACACTGAGTCTCCTGACTCAGAAAAAAAAGGTGTTTTTCTGGCCATGTTAGATTTGCTGGGCAACCATGACCCTGCGATAAAAAAGAGACTTCAACAGCAAGCTAAAAATGCAACGTACACTAGTAAAACAATCCAAAATGAAATACTGGAATGTTTGGCTGCAATGGTTAAAGAAGAAATCATTCAAGAGGTGAAAAAGAGCGCACAGTTCTCAGTTCTTGTTGATGAAACGAAAGATCTTCAGAAAAAGGAGCAAATGTCATTTGTCCTTAGGTACTACTACAACGGTGCGGTACATGAGAGCTTTTTAGAGTTTGACGTGGCAGAGAGCCTGGATGCTGCTGCATTAACAGGCAAGATCATTAGCTTTCTACAGAAGCATGGGCTGGAATATAAGGACAACCTTGTAGGCCAGGGCTATGATGGTGCTGCAGTTATGAGTGGGGTACATGCAGGTGTCCAAGCAAAAATAAAAGAAGTAGCCAAACATGCTTTCTATGTTCATTGCAGTGCACACTGCTTAAACTTGGTCATAGTGGACTCTGTTAAAAGTGTTACTGATGCAGGACACTTCTTCTCATTGCTGGAACGTATGTATGTATTCATGTCTGGCTCTTATGTCCATAACCAATGGCTACAAGTGCAGCGAGAGATGTTTGATGGCCCACCAAGGGAACTCCAAAGGCTATGCGATACTCGTTGGGCCTGCCGGCACGTAGCATGTCGCAATGTCATGGATAGATTGCCTGCAATAGTACAGGTGCTTGAAAATATTGCATCTGAGAAGCATCCCCAAAGAGCTGTTGAAGCAAGAGGGATATTGGTCCAGATTGATCTGAATTTTGTTGGATGCCTTGTACTGTTCCGAAAGGTCTTGAGTGACGCTAAATATTTGTCAGACATGCTCCAGTCTAAAACAGTGGACTATGCTAAGGCTGTTGAACTAATTGAAGCACTTAAGGAGACATTGTTACATTATCGTTGTGAAGCCTCTTTTGATGAACTGTGGAGTGAAGCACTTGATGTATGCCAAAAGAGTAGCATTGATACAACTCAGCGAAACCGAAAGAGGTACAGACAGACATCAAAGGCACTTCAAGATAGTTTCATCCCTTCCACCTTGGGACAGCATGTAGTTCCAGATAGCAAACACACTTTTTGTGTCAATGTCTACTATCCAGTTATGGATAACATGATTGGAGAAATAGACAGAAGGTTTTCCAACAAAAATTGTAACATCATGCAAGGTGTCCAAGCACTAAATCCGTCAAGTACTACTTTTTTGAGAGAGGAGACAGTTCTTTTACTGGGAAATGCTTATGATTCAAATATTGAGGATCTTAAACACGAACTGCATCAGACAAGGAGAGTACTGGAGAGAAAAAAGAAGGAAATGGAAAGTCCTACCACTCTGATGGAGTTTGTTCAATTTATGGACCCATACCAGGATGTTTTTTATGAGTTGTTCAGGTTGTGTAAAATAGCAGTAGTTTTACCAGTGAGCAGTGCATCTTGTGAACGAAGCTTTTCAACTCTTAGGATCATAAAGAGTTACTTGCGGTCTACTATGACAGAGAAGAGATTGTCAAGCTTGGCTGTACTCAGCATTGAATCCAAACGCACTAAAGCTATTGATCTAAATAAGTTTGTGAGGCGTTTTGCTGAACAACATGGTAATCGCCGCATTCAGCTCCTGTAGGCATGCCAACGTCATGTTCTTTTGAACTGTGGCACTTTCTTTCTGTTGTTTTCCAGTTCCACTGATTGTACTGATGTATTTAGGTACTGTTTGTGACCAAACATGGGAAAATGCCACATTTATATTAATGGTTGAATCTATATTGTATGTAAATTATTGGAATCAGTGAATAAAGTGATATTTGCACTCAAGTTGGACTGATTATTGACATCTGATAGGAATATCTCATGGACAAATACCAAAGGCTTATTGTTAACTAAAGTACATATGGCAGCTCTCTTTGCATATATTTTTAGCCCCATGCCCCCTGCTGGTGTAATAGTGCAGGTGTTTGTTGTAAGGCAGGTTGATTTTGTAATTATTCAGTAATAATTTATACATTTTTGTCTGAAACCTTTTATGTTTAAATGCAAGGCTTTACTCATCCCACAATAAATTAAGTATAATGTTATTGAGTCAAAATATCTAAATGTGGGGGCTTTCCAAGAAAATATTGATTGATATGGCTTTAATTAAATCGGCATACTGTATATTTTTTTATATTATATTATATTATATTTTATATTTTTATTTCTTATTGCTTATGTTTATTTATTTATTTATTTATTTTTTCCACAATGTCTTGCTTTTTAAAAAATGTATGATGACTATATGCTCTGTAAGGTGACCTTGGGTGTCTTGAAAGGCGCCTCTAAATTAAATGTATTATTATTATTATTATTATTATTATATACTTCTTCCACAGGGTGCCACCCCTCAAAATCTCCTGCCCCCTCTTGCCACCCCATGAATATCTTTCTAGATCCGCCCCTGCGTACGGGGCACTTCACAAACCACTTATTCTAACGATGCTTTCGGGAAACTGGGCCAAGACGTGGACATTTAGAACAACAACTATTTTAGGAGATGTGTCAGGCAAAACCCAAGACTAATGAGCAAGCATGGTCATGGGGTCATGGTTGGATGTGATGAACCGTAACGACTGCGTGTGGGGGGCGGACATGACATGCTATTTTATGTATTCTTTAATATAGGTATTACTGGGCAACTAACACAGTATTCAAAGACGTTCCCGAAATTCTGCCGTGCAGCCACGGTACCATGCGCTGTTTACAGTGGATGTATCGCAATGGCGAGGTGCACATAGCCTTTAGCCGTGTTCTGTCAATATTCTAGAACACACGGGAGGCATGTCGCAGTTCATGTACTTCAGCGAGTCAAAGCCAAAGTTCCTTTCCCCCAATTCCTTCTCAACCATGTGTGTGAAAATACAAGAGACGTCAAAAAACCGACATGAAACACTTGCGTTACAGTGTGTGTGTTCACACACACATGTGGCGCTCGCACGGTCGTGTCTCATTGGCGGGCCAACGTCTCTGGGCGGGCCAGGCAGAGTAAGGGGAGGAGCTTAGATGCTTTGTGACAGACCAAGACATTCCAAATCAGCGCGCTTGTGCCTCCGCTTGCAAACAAGCTCCTCGGAGCTGCTTGTGCAGGCGGACTCAATAGCTGTGTTCAAAATCGTTCCCTATCACGGATATAGTGCACTATATAGGGTGCTCGCCATTTTGTAGTGGTGTTCGAATTCTCAGTGGTTAATTTCATGCACAATATAGTGCACTTAAAATACCCAATGAATAGTGAACGATTTCGAACACGGCTCATGTTTCAAAAAGTGACGTGAGTCAGTGGAGGGGGGGGCAGGCAGAGACTGTGTGTGTGAGCCGGACGCAGAGCGGTAGAGACATAAGCAGAGTTACGAAATAGCAGGTGGCAGGCGCGGTTCGAAACTGGTGTTATTTGGAACAAATGTGCTGTAATTTCAACGCAAATTAAATTATATCGATATTGACGATATGGTCTCGTTTCATATCGCGTTTGAAAAAATATCGATATATCGCCCTACTAGAGACCCACATCCCAGTACAGCGGGCAGCCCTGTTGCACTAGAGACCCACATCCCAGTACAGCGGGGATGTGCACATTATCCTCAGGATAATGTCTGACATCAGAGGAGTTGCAGTGTTGGGCTCAGTCTCAATCCTTTGCTCCAACCAAAATCTCCCCCCTACGCCTCGCTGTTGCGCGTTCATGCGCAGCGAGACGTGTCCCGAAAGCCGTTTTAAGGCAGGGTAAGGGGTGAGGGGGAGGGCTAGCATCCCCTTGAAGTTAAGATTTTCGATGGGCACCCTTGCAATGCTGCAGTTGGGCCTTGCTCCCGCAATACCTTGCGAGAAAATGGAAAATCAAGAAAAGTCAAGATGGCGGGCGAAAAGATGCGACAGGATCTTAAACCGCAAAGGTAAGTGTTTCTATGTTAATGATCATTAAATAAATGTGAGCCCCTCCCTCCACCTCAAGCACCTCTCCTGCTTTGGTAGCTCTAAGCCCCCCAACCCCCGGGAAGGAAGAAAGATGAACCATCCACTGATGGGTTAACACCGACTGAGTTATGGATCAAATGTGATGGTTGACGCCTTTCTGTATTGCGCAATATTAGTTCCATTATATCACTGGTTCTTGTTTGTATGATATTTATGTTTTACATGGATGGTATACTACCTCAAGTTCTATGTTTATTCTGGTTTTATGTATTATGTTGATCTTGTATGATGTTTGATCCAGAATAAAGCTTCTGCAGTTTCTAACAGATTGTGAGCATGAATAATATTCTTATCTAATCATACCGTGCTTTTCCTTGTGGCTAAGGTTGCATTTCTAAGACATTCAAACTATACAGTCAAATTCCAGAGACATTGTATCAAAATATAAAAAAAATAAAGAATAAATCAAAACCCTGTCAACGACTACGAAGGAGGTACTGTAACTGGGTCTTGAAGGGTTGTCGACACATTTCGTAGGCGTAGGGTTGAGGGGTGGAAGAGCCAAGGAACGGGATTGGGCCTATAGGCTAAATAACACACTAGCTAGAGCCCCTTTCACACATGCAACGGTTCAAATTGATTAGTTATGCGACACTCTCACATCACCATTGTCAGTTTATCACCGTGAAAAACAAAACATGAATATAACTAAATAATCACTCTTCAAATACCTTATGATGTTCCCAGGAGCCACAATGTTTGATACAAAAACGTTCTAACAGTGTCAAGGTCTACGTAGTTTCCCGTGAGCGACCTGCACGAAACCGAAAGTAAGAACGGCACCATAAATCACTCTTTTTTATAGTTATAGTTTTATAAACCAACTGAATTTTATAAAATACTGACTTGAATATAATGACGAGGATATCAGATTAGATTGCGTTTATATTACCTTACTTTAATTGAGAGCGTCCAACACAAGTAGGCTACCTGTCGAATCACACTCTTCCGCATTCGCCTGTAACAACGCCTAGGAGGATATCAGAAGTATTCATGATGCCTTTCTCATTGGTCGGATTGTTATCCCTGGAGAATCCAGGAAGGCACGGTAGCCTACGCCAATTTCAGCCCCGTTTTGTGCGTAGGCTACGCAACGGTTATAAATGAGACCCCAGAACTGTTTCTACAAAGCTGATCCTGCCTGTTCCCGAACCCTTGCCTGTCTGACCACCCGCCTGTTGTCGAGTCCCTGCCGGTCTGCTTCCCTGTTTTCTGCTCCTCGCCCGCCTGTCTGCCCTCCTGATACTGACCCCTCGCCTGCCCGACTACCCGCCCGCCGACGGAAGAGTCTAGGCCCAGTCTACCTGAGTCTAGTCCCAGTCTACCGTTCCCCAACTCTTGCCTGCCCCCGTTTACTCTGCCTGTCCGATCCTGATCATCTGTGCCAACAATAAACATTTCGACTGCCCTGTCACCATTTCCAGTCTGTGCACTTGGGTCCTGCCTACCCCCCCTCAACAATCGTTCTTTGAAGATAAATCCACCTTACCTGTCTCTATTGAGTGTCTTTCTCAATATTTATTTTCACATCATCCTTTATCTGTTGTTCAGGTCAACTCCATCCAAAAATTCGAGAGGTTTGCGCAGTTTCACGTCAAGTTAAATTCCATATAATGGACACGAGCTAGCTTCAGTAAACCACCCAGCAGAATTGTTAAGTTTCCGTTTCAGTTTAAGTATGAAACTGAAACTTTCAGTAGCCTAAATGTTTGTGTTTGTGTGCGCTTCCGTGTGACTAGAAACAATTAGACATTATTTTCTAATAATCTTTGTTATTTTGTATGATTATATAACTAGCCTACGTTTAAACAACTTTAGTAAAGATGTAACACATTTATTAGATCACATTTCAGATTTCTTTAAATGCACAACTATCGAAAGTATTTTCTTCAATATTTGTTTTTGTTTCGTAAAAGAAACAAAATGATATGATGTTGTAGGCTATATAACTTATATGATATGATATATGAAAACTGATATGTCTACATGGTACGATTTGGGAGACACTTCATGTTGGACGAAAACACAACAGCAAGACAGCGTCCCTCTGTGATCCGGATCAAAGGCTGAACCCACGGGAAGCCTCTCCTATTTGTTCCAGTGGAGTCCATACGTCCTGCGCTCTGTGAGCTAGCTTCCCTGGTCCCTTCGCCGCTACAGACCTTTCCTTTGAACACCTTTACCACACGACGGCCAGCCAGCACCAGTCCCACCGCCGCCGGGCCCCCATTCTCCTGAATTCTTTTTTTTAACTTGTATTTTTTTAAGATCCTTCCTGTGTTGCGATTACCTGCCTATTTTTTTTGTGTTTGGTAGAAGCATACTTTCTGCTGATGTTGTCCACTAGGGCATGGTGGGAAACTAAAGTTTTGTGCACCTCTCGAGACACAGGAACCCTTCCTAATAGAGGCGGCGGGTTTTTGATCTGGGTGACTCTGAATGTTGGTGTAGTCTTGTTAGTCTTTTCCTGTATTTTTCAGTTATTCTTTTCTGTTCGAGTGATTCCTTAAGAGCCTGGATTTCTCTGTATAAGTTTGACTCCCTTCTCTTGACTTTCTTCCTTCCAGCACTTCTCTGTCTAAAATGATAAACATTAGTTTATAGATCATGAGCTCTAAACTTCATATTCATTGAACAGAAAAACGATGACAAGCCGTTACTTTAGTTTTTTCAACATCATTTCATAATCTATTGATAAACCTATTTTTTATAAAGAAAAATCTCTACCTTGACATCCGAGGCTGTGGATTAACTTCAGGACTCTGGGGTGGAGTCAACTGGCTCTCTATCACTTTCTTTCTCTCTCTGGTCTGACGTTGGGCTTTTCTCCAATATGCTTGCTTCCTTCTCTTCTCCCTCTCGCTTAAATCTCTCACTGCCGTCACCTTTCCTCGCTGCTTGTTCTCTTGCCATGTCTCCCTGTGCTTCTGTAAATATGCAGCCCTTTTCTCAGGATCAGCATTACGCCAGGCCCTGTACTGGCGCTGCTTGTCAGCAGCAGTTAAGCGACTCATCTTCCTAAAACAGTTAGTTAATACTTAGTTAACACTATTAATGGTTAGTTAATCTACCAGTTATTCAGTATGTATTCATTATTAAAAAACAAAACACTATAAGCATAAACTATCACAATGAAACCTGGCAACATTGTCAACCGTGTTACTCCCTGTCTACTGTGTGACACTTGATGGGTAACAGCTGACAGGTAACAGGGTTGACAGTTCGGCCATTTTGGGGCCTTGTGCTAACTGGCAACTTTGAACCTGTCGCCATATGACCTTGATCAACTCGTGTTTTGATACACTTTCAGTTAATATTAGTAAAAAATAATGTGTAATGCAAGTGAATAAGAAAATGTTGATAACACAGTTGACAAGCCATTAACCCACTCAATGTAAAACCCAAATTATTGATGAAATATTGAAGAGGAAAAGGAAAAACTTACCCAACTGTTTTCAAATTTACCACCACTGCAGGAAATGACATCACGTGGTGTTGGACATGTGACTTTGGAGCAAACCCTTGCTGAATTATAGGGGTTTTGTCAGTGGGTTGTGGGTAACACGGTTGACGGAAATTTCTCGGACTCGCACAAAGTGGATGATTTAATGTTTATTAATAATTAGAATTGTTTTTAAAACACATTCATCATATTATGATTATTTCCAAGAAATAATGATTAAAATAATTCTCAAAAACGCATAGTTTATTGTTTTTTCGGCAACACCTGACATTCAGCAATTAGGACAGCAAAAAAACAGCAACTTCTAGTATGGAATATGCATTTTCTGATTTTTTTTTATAGAACTGGTTGAACTTTTTAAGTGAAATGAAAAATAAAAAATAAAGACATTTTGTACAATTTATAAATACATCCCCTTGGACATGACATGTACCCCTAATGCAAAGAAATTAGTAAAATAGAAAGTTAAAAAAGCTTTTTAGAAAGTGCAATGTATTTAAGATCCACACATCGGCTGTGTAGTGGGAAGCGATTTGATTGGCAGTATGTGTCTGCAAAGACTAGTCCCCCATACGTCAGACACACCCTCGGCCATCCGTCGATGATAGCACCTAACGTTTAGCACGGAACCAAAGCTTCATTCGCTACAAAATGAATCATGAGTTAAAAATGTACGCGTCATCGTTAGTTTAAAAAATAGTGCAAAAACATCAAAAGTATCATCAAGAAATTCGCTAAAAAAAAAGAAGATGTTTCAGACTGGTGTATTTCCTCCTCCGTTTTTGAGTTTGATTCATCAGATTCACTTTCAGGTTAATCCAGATTTTCTAGAACTGGCCTTCTTCTTCTGCAATGTCATTCCCCTTCAGTAGTGAAGCACGGCGCCTGGGTCTTGGGATATTAAAGTGACTTGATTCCGACTTGGAGCGAACACGACACCTTATGGCTGACGGAATAAGGGGGGTGACCTGGGAGACTCCATGGTCTCTCCTGATGGGGACTGGTTTTAGTGAGTTTGAGTCATCAGATTCACTTTCGGGTTGATCGTGATATTCGCGAACTGGCGTTACTTCTTCATCTGCAATGTCATTATCCATCAATAGTGAAACACGGTCGGTGGACAACTTGGGATTTTCAAGGCAGCTTGATTCTGACTTGGAGCGAAAACGAAACCTTCTGGCTGACTGGGAGGTGGAGGGGAGACCCAGACTGAGGAGGCTGGAGGGGGAGGAGGGACCCAGACTGAGGAGGGTGGACCAGGAGGGGGAGGGGGGACGCAGACTGAGGGGGGTGGACCGGGAGGTGGAGGGGAGACCCAGACTGTGGAGGCTGGACTGGGAGGCTCCACTGTCTCTCTTGATGAGGACAGGCTGATGGTCCTTCTGATGGACTGAGACCGACACAGATCCATTATGTGTGGGGCTTGAGGGTCGGGCTGGACCCGGACTCTGGTCACCATGATGATCATCCATAGTTCTATCAGGGATAGTTATGGTACATTCTTGTTGGTCCCTGGTTGGTTCAGGACCATCAGTGGACCTTAGTGGTGTAGTTTCTGGAAGAGAAGGCAGCAGAGAGTCAGGACATACAGCCAGCCTCCACATGCAGCAACACTCACTGAAGACTGAAGCCCAGTGGAGCAGCTCTGCAGCTGGGTACTCTCAGGTAGAGATGAGGACACACACACACACACACACACACACACACACACACACACACACACACACACACACACACACACACACACACACACACACACACACACACACACACACACACACACACACACAAACAAACACACAACCGCATACCAGAGAGACGCTACCACTCCACACAACCAGGGACACACAACCATAAACAAAACCAGTTACCCAACTACCCCACAAACAAGAAGCACACAAGGGACACACAACCAGAGTCAGACACACAACCAGACACACGCAACCAGACAAACAGTGGGATATGGCTGCCATTATCGTTGTCAAACGAGGATACAAGTAGTAGAAGGATGCTTCCACCCCAGAGCTGTTTGGTCCGGTTAAATCAAACCCGGGAGCGTTCCCCCTGACGCTGCCTTTCCTTCGGGGCGGAGTGTCTTTTGAACGCCAGTTTGGTCCAATAAAACAAACGATCATTGAAAACAGGGTTCTATGTCCGCTTCCAAGTGAACTCTGGTTTGGTTGGCTTTAGGTTTTCCACGTTATCCGACCCGTCTACGCCTGTGGTCAAGCCAGCCGCCTCTAAATTTTGAGTGCACGCGTATTCTATCCTTTATGGCAAACGCAGTGAGTCGACCAAGCAGCAGCAGCAACATGTCAGAACAGCAGTCAATATCATTCAGCATAACCTCCAAGATACATGTTAGTCTAATGTAACCATGATACATGTTAGTTTAATGTAACCATATTACATGTTAGTTTAATGTAACCATGATACATGTTAGTTTAATGTAACCATATTACATGTTAGTTTAATGTTACCATATTACATGTTAGTTTAAAGGTGCTTGCACACCGCCTCGCTGCCGGACGGTTCAGCGCGGCGGTGTCGGGCCGGGCGTTTTCAAAAGTGTCTGGTGCCGGGCGGCTGCCGCTGAAAGTTTCAACACGGGGAAAGCTGAGCGGCGGGGCAAAATCTGTGCGCGTTCACGTGGGCAGCAACCGCTTCCTGGTCTACGGCCGCTTTTGTAACCGCCCCCCCTCTGCCGCCCTTCCCTCATCGAGATGAACGGAGGCGGCGAGTTGCCGTGCGGCGGTGTGAAAGCAGCTTAATGTAACCATATGTTAGTTTACTGGGACCATGATACATGTTATGAGAATGATGTAACCATATGATTATAACTGATCATGAATATTTAATAGAATTATAGCAACAATGTGTCTGGATTAGGCTATATTGACATGAGTTTCATTACTGCAGCTTTAACACAATTAACACAACTCACCTTCAGCAGGCTGTGTTTCAATGGAGGGAGCTGGAGGGATGGATGTCTCTAGACCTGCAGGCTGTGTTTCACTGGAGGGAGCTGGAGGGATGGATGTCTCCAGACCTGCAGGCTGTGTTTCAGTGGAGGGAGCTGGAGGGATGGATGTCTCTAGACCTGCAGGCTGTGTTTCACTGGAGGGAGCTGGAGGGATGGATGTCTCCAGACCTGCAGGCTGTGTTTCAGTGGAGGGAGCTGGAGGGATGGATGTCTCTAGACCTGCAGGCTGTGTTTCACTGGAGGGAGCTGGAGGGATGGATGTCTCTAGACCTGCAGCCTGTGTTCAAACATACAGTTCATCCATACTGTTACACCACTGCATTAAGTTATTTGTCATTCTACTGCATATAAGGTAGCACTGTACAAACACACTTTATATCATTTGACTAAGGCCTACAAATTGTAGGGCTACAATTAATTATTAACAAGGTGTAACACACAATTTTAACAATAATAATAAAGACTAAATAGCAGTTTATTATTAATGACACAGAGACCACAAATAATGGGCTGAACGTACAAGCTCCGTAGAGAGGAGAGATGTGTATGTCCTTTCTCCAGCATCTCCACCTGGACGGTTATAGAGTAGATAAAGTTAGCCTTATGTAATGTAACCGTGATACATGCTAGTTTAACGTAATCCTTACCTCCCAGGACTGATATTACGAAAATATGTATCCTATCATTATGAACTGCTCCATATATTCTAATCATGTAGAATCAGTTGACCCCGTTCCTGGTTTCCACTCTGAATTAGCCTCTACACAGAAGAACACCTTGACAGACTGAATACGTGTAGGGAGATGGCTGCCATTATCGTGGTCAAACAAGGACAGAAGTCTTTCTACCCTTCATCCCTGCTCTTTGTTGTCATGACCAGTGGCGGTTCTTCATTTAATTAAAACCCGGGCGAGACCCCCCGCCCCCCAAAAGGCACGAACAGCCACGTTTTATCATAACAATATGAGTGAAAGAGAAACTTATGTTTCTCAATGGCAAGAAATTCGGGGTGTGTGACTTTAGCCCACTATTCCATTAGAGTATTGCTCTCTATCAGGAAGATTTCAACCCACGCTAACAGCGGATGCCCCCCCCCCCCCTTGTCCGTTCCATTTGGGAGACTCAATGCCTGATTCCACCGGACGCGTTACGGCAGCGGCACGTCTTGGCCGCGGTCACCGCTGATGATTTTTGCCACAAGCCGTTGCTGAACCGCGTCAATTTCAACAGAGCAGATCGAGCAGGGCAGGA
This sequence comes from Gadus morhua, assembly GCF_902167405.1. Lineage (NCBI taxonomy): Eukaryota > Metazoa > Chordata > Actinopteri > Gadiformes > Gadidae > Gadus > Gadus morhua. Next base: position 29,161,401 of record NC_044048.1, read on the forward strand.
AGTGAAAAAGTAAAAGCCATAGAGCATCCGGTCAATTTTCAAAATAAAACACAATACTCAGCTCATGTAACTTTACATCAACATTATTACGTCATGACCGGTGGCACCAGGTCAGCAGTCAATAAAAGGGTCTCAAATCATCCTTTTTATAAGGACAATGTCAGAAAGGACAAAGCCTGGCATTTAATTGCAGTAGTTTTGGGAGTGGAAGGTGAGTACATTAGGTTTAGGATTATCGCGTGATCTCGTGATCTCGCGTGAATACGGCTCGCTCGCAAGGCAGCATTGCGCCGTAACGCGCCCGGTGGAAATGCAAGCAGGGCAAAGTCGCAGCTGTAACGCTGCCGTAACGCGTCCGGTGGAATCCCCGGGTCAGAGGTGAACTGTCCCCCGCACCCCCCTCCCTCTCCCCTTCTCACACAGCTTCTGTGCACGCCACCTTCTCAGTAATCAGGGGCGCCTGCAGCCGGAGGGGGGGCCAACAGGCCAATTCCCCACACAGTGATATGATGTGGATGATGATATGATAGCTCCATTCTATAATCTAATGTCTAGAGGATTTTGTTCAGTAGGTCTGCCACTCTGGTCCCTCTGCTAGGTAGGCTCTGACTCTCTGGTACAATTAGATGAAATGTTTTGAATCACAGAGATATCATCTGACTTGGTGTGAGTCTGTAACCCTTGAAAATCACTGGGTATTAATAAATGATCTGTTACTCATTGCTAATGAAACAAGTGGAATAAGAACTTACCATGCCACCACCACCCCTGCTTTTCCTTTCCCTATAAAAAAAAAGTGAATAAAATATCAACATTGTGTTCTTCAAAAGGTCATCATCTAAAAACGCCACCACTGCCAGCTAGGGTCAAACATATTATTGTATTATGTATAAAACCAGGAATAACACTCACCATCTTACGTCTTCTGTAAACCCATGCTATATAGAGATAAACAATACAGTATCATGTCAGGAGAGAGGTCAACATCATTCAGCATCACCATGATACATGATAGTTTAGTGTAACATAGTATATGCTAGTTTGATGTTACCATAATACATTATTGTTGAATGTAACCATAATACATTTTAAGAGTTGAATGTAATGCTCACCTCCCAGGACGATGATTGATATAAGCAATATGCATCCTATCATTATGAACACAATCGCAACGTAATGAATACATGTAGAATCAGTGGAATCAGTTCCTGGTTGTATCTGCACCCCTCCCACAGAATCACATCTGAAACCAGAAGGACAAAACCACGTTGAGTTCTAAGAATAGTAGACTGGGTGTTGGACTCCAGGTTTAAAAGGTACTGGGTTCGATCCCCAATGTCCACAACCTTCCTGTAGGCCTTCAGGGAGGTTCTTGAGCTAGATGCCTGACCCCTACCTGCTCCTAATGACCTGTATCTCCCTGTGTCTGAATTCACTGGACGCAGATTTGGAGAAAATGACTGAATGGAAGTTATATATATTGTCAAGAATTAATGACCTTTAAACAATATCTAATTCTGATTATAAAAAAACAAACATAACATTATGACTATGGTATGCATCTTAAAAACAGGCAAATAAAAGCCACACCAGTACACTATATATTGCCCAGGCTTAATTCTTAACATACCATTATTGTACAGTATGTATAGATTGTTTAATTAACTCCACTTGCTTTGTGTGGTTCTTGCAAGACGTTGATGTGCCATCTGAGAATGTTCCATCAGTACAGTGAAGGCACTCTGTGTCTTTATCTGCTGTTCCTGTAGGAATATTCATGTTTTATTAAAACACAACCATTCTGAGATGTAACGGGAACATTCGGATAACAGTTAAAATATTACAAGATCAACATCGTAGTAACAAGGAAACAGAGAATTGTAATTCAAAAAGTGTTTGTGGGTATCATTGCCAGACTGTTGTAGATGATCGTGGAGTAACTTGGACACTAATACATTAAATGGTAAGAAGCTGGATGGCCCCTTATGGGACTGAATAGGTTCAGCAGACGTTGATTTATTTAACAATTTATCTATAATTAATGTGTCTGTACAGTATATAGAACACCAACCTCTTTGACCGATGTAATGACCAGGACTGCAGCTCAGACGGTGTCTCTGAGCGGTCCTACATCCACCTCTGTTAGAGTCACTACAGAAGAATCCATCCAGGGGCTTACACACAGCATCTGATGTTGATGAACACGACTTCTTCACCTTCAGACCGAGACCTGTCAATCACAACAGTTACAGAGGAACCTGAGAGAACCTGAGAGTACACAACAACACAACTCCTCTGATATAAACATGAACAACAAAACTTCTTATATAAACATGAACAACACAACTTCTCTGATATAACCATGAACAATACAACTTCTGATGTAAACATGAACAACACAACTTCTGATATAAACATGAACAACACAACGTTCTCATCAACAGTACATTTGGGGGTTGCATGGGGAGCAATGTACCTTCATCACACTTTGTACAGTTAGATACACAGTGCCTCTGTTGATTAAGTCCTTCTTGGAAGGTACCATTGGTGCAAATTGTGCAAATTGTTGCTCTGTTCTTTTTGCAATCTTCAGAGATCTTCTTTCCTATTGAAAAGAACATTTTGAATATGTTGTAGATTCTTGAACAGTTAAAATATGGTATCTGTTGTAGATTATTAGACAGTAAAATGTGTAGATTTGTAGGCAATTTTAACGGTTTGTATATTTTACTCTTACCAGGAGGGCATTTAGGGCAACAAAGGTCTCCTACAATGTAATCTTGTTCCCCACACTCGTAAGCAGGGTAAGGCAGGGTAAGGCCAACGTAATTAATGTAAACTGAACAGAACAACATCAATCGGAAGAACATGGTTGTCCATTTCAACCTAGTAGGTTTTTTTGTTTATCACAGCGAAATAAGGTGTATTGTTTTATCATGTGTAGATTCTAAATATATGGGCCACACGCATTGTTGGCTGCCATATCATTGCCACGCAGTTGCAGGTTTCTTCTTGAACTTCAGAAGTATCTAGGGAGAGAAAAATAAAAGATACAGCATTAATAAATGTGATAACTCATTCATATGTAGTTTGAAAATACATGAACAGTTATATGGATGTAGTCATGTCCATTTCCTGGACGATGGTCAACCAAGCATTAAAGACACGTAAGGTCTGACCAAGTAATTTCATTGGCCACGAGTGCTGATATAGCACTTGGTGTGAACGAACCAAGTGATTTTAGCCTAAGTTATATCGTAGGCCATCAGCGCAAATAAGGTTTTAGAAATGTTGCGTTAACATGACTGATACGTGTTAAGGTCCCATGGCATGAAAATGTCACTTTATGATGCTTCTAACATTATTATGAGTTTCCCATAGCCTACCTATGGTCCCCCAATGGCTAGAAATGGCGTTAGGTGTAAAACGAGCACTAGGTATCCTGCATGCCTTAGAAAAATGAAAGCTCAGACGCGCCGATTTGGAATTTGGCCCCATGTGTCGTCTTAAGGGGCCAGGTTACGTCCCCTTGCTCTGCTTTGACCGCCCAGAGAATTTGGTCTGCCAATGAGACGATGAGCTACGACCATGCGAGCGCCACATGTGTGTGTTTTTTGTGTGAATCCACACACTGTAACACAAGTTTCGTACACTCCTTTGTTATTTGGATCGTTCTGCTGTTGGTGTTATGGCGCATAACACGCAACACAATAAGCAAGCTCGCGCAAAGCGCCTCGGATGAAATTATGAATCCTAGCCATTGCGATACATCCACCGTAAACACTAACGCACATGGTACCGTGGCCCCAAGCTGCTAAGGCCAACACCCCCGCCCTCCACCTTGACCCGCCTCTAAAAAACGGCCCGTTTGTGTTGTGGAGAGCTCATTGTGGGACTGGCTCGTAGTGGCTGTAATTCTGAACCAAGGGTGCATTTCTTGAACATCTTCAAATGCTATATTAGGGGCCCACTAACACCTATATAAAAGCATCCGTAAAGTAGTGTAGCAGGGTTAATGCTTCCCACTTGCCATTGCCAGCGAGATCCTTGCGCTGGCTGTGGTAGTGGGAGCCTTGGTTGGAGTGCTAGAGCTCCCCCTAGCGGAATGCGGGGGTTGTATTGTACGTTGCTGCCTCCTCTCCTCAGTCTACGTATACCCCGGCTGGGAGAGGTAGGTAGTCAGAGCAGTTAAATATGAATCCACACTTTGGCGATGTATTACGGGAGTCTAAATGTACATAATACTGTATTAATACTTGGTTGCTTGTACATATATATATTGTGTTCCTTGGAATCGGTAATTACATTTAAATGGACTTAAGGCTTAGGATCGCTAGCTTGGCTACCATGTGCTTTGGTCGTAGCTACTTAGCTAGCGTGGACTTCGCCAAGAATGTGTACTTCAGCTTGTCTTTCTCTCATGTTAGGCTGCCATTGTGAGGGTTCTCAAAGAGCATTTCCCATGTTAAATATTCCACCAGGTATGTCACCAAACGCCCATTCAAATATTAATTTGTTTAATGTGATATTTATTTCCATGTAAATGCCTAGTCTACGTATACCCCGGCTGGGAGAGGCTGCCATTGTGAGGGTTCTCAAAGAGCATTTCCCATGTTAAATATTCCACCAGAATAAACGGCTGGCTGCCAATGGTTCCATCGTGGTCTCAATCACAACGCAACGAGAGAGTACGCAACCGCTACAGTAGCATGCCATGGGATCTTTAACGTGTAATATTTCTAAGTGAAAACTTAAAGTTTCAGGGCCCTATTTTAACAGTCTGAAACGCCAGTGGGAAGCGCAAAGCGCAAGTAGCTTTGTGGGCGGTTCTACGGCGCTATCGCTATTTTACAGTCGGATAAATGACACTTGCGTCGCGGCGCAAGTGTCAAAAGGGTTGGTCTGAAGCAGCCTAGTTACCCGTAGGTGTGGTTTGGGCGTAACGTCCAACAAACCAATGAGTGCCAGCTCCCATCCCCTTTAAGAGCCATGAGCGCATTTGAATCGGACGAGTTGATATTTTGACAGCGCATCTGCAGTCTCCGATGAGACAGATGCACATGAATTTCAAACTGCAAATGGCTCAGTTTATTGCCAAATAATATGGCCTAATTCACACATGGAATAAGGGGTTTTCTTCCACAACTTCAGAAATACTGAGTCCTCAAATAAATTTCGGCAAAGAAAACTTGTATGATATAACATATGTTATGCGGTAACTGTGGTTCTATTTAATGATACACGCAATACATTGCTTCTTATCAGTATTGTATGCTATCCTAATATGCATGTGTCCCCGCGGTAATAGACATTGCAATTGATTGTATTATGCGTTACGTGTTTAGTTTGCGTGTGTTTAAACAGAGCACACACGCGCGCCCGCATTCATTCATTCTTTTTAACACTCACTCGCGGTAAAACAATGTTTTTCACGATCAGATACTCATCAATCCTAAAAGTTATGGGCATGTAGGCCTACACGATGTCTCTGTCAAGAAAATATGTGTTTGATGTGCGGTGTTTGCAGATGCATTGATTTAAAAGTACAACTTATTACCGCTGCATCAGCTGTTCTTTCCCAAATAATTTACCAAGAATGTGCGGATAGGTAGATGGGAGAAGCAAAGTGTATGCGCAAGGTGCACAAGCAATCCGTGTGCATCGCATGCGCATGTATGCATGCGCCCTTAAAATAGCATCTGAACAACGCGCCACTGACTTTAAACCAGGTATTTCCTGGTCAGTAGCGCAATGGTATTCAGAAACTGCAAAATACCGTTTGCGCCAGAACACGCCTCCTCCTTCCGCCGAACCGCCCCTTGGGGCGCATGATCAATCCCTAATTTACCGGCGAGTGGCGGTGGTGGGAAAAGAACGCTCTGCGCCAGTTGTAAACTAGCAACGACACATGCGCCAGAGACTAAGTCACTAAGTCACTTGCGCCGGGCCCTAAATGTTTAAAGAAACTTGTTGATGGCGCTGCACAACTTTCTGTCTTATGAAACCAAACATTTGGGGAATGTATTAGACTAGCATCATCAGACGATGAGGCAACAATCCATGCAGCTTTTGCAAGGAAAGATACTTCGCTAGTTGTATTCTGTAATGTTTCTATCACCCCTAAAGACAAGAATGGATCACCCAGTTGACTGTGATAGACCAGTTGCATGTAAACACACCAAAATGAGACCCGACGTTTTGTTACGTTCGTTAACCCTTCAAAATATGACGTGTTAACACGACTCAGCTCTACGTGTTAACATACACATTTGGTTGCGTCAAAGCAAAATTTCGAAGTCATTCGATTCCGATTTTATATAGTTCAGTTTTACAGTCAAATTATATTTACACAAATATAATAGAAAAAGTGTACTGGAAAAACTAGAGAGGGTCAAGCAAAACCGGAAACCTGAGGTAAATGTTTACATAAAACAGAAATTTAAAAGAGATCGGTATCAGATAAGGGCCTCGTTTTGCCGATATCGATGGATCCACGCTAGTAGGATCATTCTCCCGAAGGATCTTGGGAACCTTCGTACATTTCTTTGGACCGTTTCCCAAAACTCCACATGACCGCGCGTGCACTGCTCTAACGACATTCGTAGGATTGTAACTGTCCACTGCTACATTTATCTTAATGTGCTGATTTCTGAAACATGCTTTGCGCAACAAAGAGAGCAGACTTTATTTGTTTCCTCATAAGGTTTCATTGATTGGCGCGCACTCTCTAGTCTAGAATCTTTGGTGTAAACCTAAAAAATGCAACGTGCCATTAATTCATTATCATTCAAACACAGAGGCTGGGCATTGACACACGGCTATTGCTGACCCGATTAGGAGAGCTTGGTCTAGCTCTTGCCCATTTTGTTGGGAAGGATGATGTATAGGCCTTCTACACTGCCAAGCCGGTTCGGTCGCAGCGAGCCACGCCCGGCGATTTCACCTTCTTATCTCAAGCTTCCTGTGTATAACCGAGGGGGTCAAATCCCCCGTTCGTCACGGCGCAGGCTTTCTTGGTTCACTGGAGAAGGCGGGGCTGCGCATGGAGTCTAGACCTCTTTAAAATAATTTGAATACTCCTGAATGTTTATTCTTTGTGTAGGCTACAAACGCGATTAACTATGGTCAGGGATATTTGTAACTGTCTGTAAACACGTTCCAATAAATAGTGAACTTCACCACAGCCTCACCGAAGCGCCTACAGTGCTTAATGCAAACAATCGCAACATAAAGCGCCTGCAGAAATTCTCCGACACCCGCTGGTTTCAGCATGATTCATGGACAGTATGTCTTATGTCATTGATCAATATGAGGACATTTTAACCATGGTTGAATTAAAACCAGAGGGAGACAGCAAGTGCAGCTCGAAAGCAACCTCTCACACAAGTGCAATGGAATAATTCAATTTTTTTTATATGACTTGTGACGTGGCGTTTGATCGGTACATTTCAGCTGCGCATGTATTTTTGGAATTTTAAATTGCTGCAATAAATTATGTTGTTGTTGTTGACTTCTAACATGCCTCTGTCTTTGCTGTTTAAATCTAACAGTAGTCTATGAGTAATATATCAGCGGTAACCACTGTTTTTGGGGTATTGCTAAATTGCGCCAGCTGGACATTCAGTGGTATTGGATGTGTTTTAATAAAACACCACGGAATGTCCAGCTGGCGTCTCTACTGAGGCTATAGTGACGATGCTCTTAGCGCCCTACGAGTACCCCTGGAGCCCTCCGATTTTCACAACGTTCGTTACCTGACGATGCTTTCGGGAAGCGGTGTTGAAACTACGATGCACGTACGGGGCACTTCACAAACCACTTAGGCTAACGATGCTTTCGGGAAACTGGGCCAAGAAGTGGACATTTAGAACAACAACTATTTTAGGAGATGTGTCAGGCAAAACCAAAGACTAATGAGCAAGCGTGGTCATGGGGTTATGGTTGGATGTGATCTTTGATGAAATGCAGAAATAGAGAAGTAATTGTCAGGGATGTTTCAGTTTTCAAGGGTATGAGAATAACAGATCTTCATCTTAATTTTCCTTTGTCTTCGCCTCTTTGCAAACTAGTAGATTATTTCCACAACAATCTCCAGTACAGCAGGGAGCCATGTTGAACTGGAGACGCACATCCCAGTTCAGCAGGGAGCCCTGTTGAACTGGAGACGCACATCCCAGTCCAGCGGGGAGCCCTGTTGAACTGGAGACGCACATCCCAGTCCAGCGGGGAGCCCTGTTGAACTGGAGACGCACATCTCAGTACAGTAGGGGGACCTGTTGAACTGGAGATGAACGTGTAGATGCTAAATAACATGTCAATTGTCACAAATTTCCATCGGGAAGCAAATCAATAGCTGCTCATTATTGATTAGGGCCTCCAATTTCGACAGCTAATTACTACCATTAAACATGTTCGAATATGCTCATGTGTGGCACCGTTGCAATCGCCTGGAAGCGTAGATGTTGAAGGACACCTTGTTCGCCCTCTTACGCCACCGGGAAGATATTTACATGCTTCTGATTGACTAATGAATTGATTCAGCTATTCCCCCAGAAGTCTGGTGTCAAAAGGTCAAAAGGAGCCGGCACCACGCCGCTTATGAGACAAAAGTTAATGTGTATTTCTCTTGTAACTTTTTGTCATTATTAAAGAGAAGCCTGATTCTCAGATATGCGTGTTGGATGGCTAGGGTGTAGGTCTGGGAAGAACTTCAGGCCAAAATCTTGCAAGCGAGCCGCTGTGTTCAGGTGCAACGAGATGGAGCACTTGCTGAGTCATTTCCTGTAGGGCTGGAGCCACAGGTTGAAGTGTATGCGTCCTTTGAGACCCCCTTTGATATATAAGAGACCTCAAAGTACAGCTTACTTAAATGTTGTCGACCTGCAGTCACCTATTGCATCACTTCCTTTAGGGCTTCGGCCTCCTAATTGATCATTGTAGTATAATTGAATGCCCTCTTTCATATATATGATACCTCCACCACTGGGACGTGGCAACAATTCTCCAAATCCATATGGGGAGGGGGGGGGGTGATGCTTGTGGACAGTAGGGTTGTACACTAGACATAAATAGGAAGCAAACTCAGGAGAAGGAATGACCTCTCACAAATATATATTCAATAAATTGTTACAAATAACCCTGCCTCGTTAAATCATTAAGCTTGGTGTTTTGCTTTCAAAAATAGGTTATAGAAGTCTAAACTGCAGAAAATAAAAACATCCAAGCTGCCTTTTAAGGATACCTTGGAATATCTGTCTATTTTTTAACCATCGGACCCTAGTTTACGACAAAAACAACACAATGGACGGCAGCTCCTTTGCCGCGTGGTTTTTAGAGCCATGTAATGGGGCTTTGACTTCGAACTTCGTGATTCGAATATAATTCGAATATCAAAAAAAATAAAAATAATTCGAACGAATATTAGGCAGCCCTTAATATTCGAACCTGTTATGGGCAGGCCAAGAGGGAGAGACGTCGGAGAACCCATGCAGTCTATTCATAATATTGTAATGACCACGGAAGAGGCAGTGAATGAAGTATTGATTAGACAGCGATTTATTAGAAACATAATAAACCGTTGGAACACGCAAGACCGGTAACCATAGCAACGCCTGCAAACAAACCTCGCAAAGCCCAATCCAGGGCTGAATCCGAATACTCATACTTATAGTATGCATTTTGTAGTACGCCACAAATATAGCGCGTCCGAATGCTCAGTGTGCATTGTGTAGCACGGAAAACGTTTCCGAATGCGTACTACCGCCACAGTATACAACGGTAGGTCACTACGTTACCAGACTACGAGTCTGGTAACGAACGAAGAAGAGATGGCTGACCCGACACTACCAACAGCGGCTTAGAAAGACGTCATAGAAAGCGGCGAAAAAAAGAGACATTAAAAAGAGTAAAAAAGTAAAGTAAGTAATTAAGTAAAAAGAGACATTTTTAATTTAATAGCAACGATGACAAGATGGAAAACAGGTAACTTATCAAGGTAATTTTGCCGGCATCTGAGGGGAGACACGTCATCTCCAAACATCCGGTGGAGTTACGGCGGTGTTCGGAAGAGTTCAGAGGCGTTCTACGCATAGCTGTAGACCGTACTACAAGTGTAGTACGGTCAAGTAGTAGACACTGAACATAAATAGTATGTAATAAGTACTCGGATTCAGCCCAGGTATTACTGAAGGCATTTAATGGTCAAAATATTATTAATAAATATTCAAATATATTCGAATACTAATATTAATAAACAAACGAACTTCGAATATGATTTTTGGCCAAAAGTCAAAGCCCTACCATGTAAGGATTAGAGGGGCTGGTCGATAGCAACCACCATAGCAACCATGACGGTCAAGTGACTGGATGCAACCCCGTTGAAAAAAATAGAATACCACCCTACACACTGAGGAGAATAATGATATTTAAATTATTATGACCATGAAGTCTTTATTTGCATGGGTTTACATTTCGTTCTGTGTAGCATGGAAAAATCGGAGAAACACTCCCATTCAGAATGCATTGGTTTACATTTCGTTCTTTGGAGCACAGTTCTTTTTATTTATTTATTTATTTTCAGTTTTTGTGGAGGTGCTTCAAAGATGCTAATTTTTCTGCAATAATCCAAATTCCAATGGAAAAACCCGTTGGCTTTTTGTCAAGGGAAACCCAGGTCGACGCTCACTTCCGGGTTGGCCAACATACGTCATCCCTCCACCACTCTATACTGTAAAAACACATGTTCAAGTTGAATGATAATGCATGAATCTATTCATGCTATTCATGACAATTATTTTGCCCATGGTGGATCCAGATCTGTTCCGGAGCATTTCTGCACCTCGGGCAACAGCGCAGGGTTGCCAGGTCCTGCCTGCAAAAAACGTCCTGCCCACATACCGTTCAAAATCCACCCAAAATGTCCTAGAAGCAGCCCAAGTTGTTGTTTTAGCAGCGAAATGCATTGTGTGCGTGTGTGTGTGTGCGTGCGTGTGTGTGTGTGTGTATGTGTGCTAACACGCTATTTTATGTTGAAATGTGACGTAATCCAGTGTTCACGAAAACGTACACTGAAAACGTACACAAAGTAACGGTTTAATAACACAAACGCAGGAAACACGTGAGCTGCTAGTTTAGCGAAAGCAGCGTCCCTAGCAACCTGACGTCGTTGAAACATGCGAGCGAGACGATTAAATCTTCCTAATTATAAAACTAAAGATCAGACACAATCACTGACTGAAGATTATGCAAGTAAAAAGTATATTTCTCGCTAGAAATGTTATTAGAAACACGTTTAACGGTGAATCAATCCTAAAATATTGCATTTCCAATTCAGATAATAAAGATTAATAAAGATCATACACATTCACTGATTGAAGATTATTCAAGGAAAAAGTACATTTCTCACTAGAAATGTCATCAGAAACACGTTTAATGGTGAATCTGTCAAACAAATCAATCGACAATAGTTGCATAACGTGACGGCATCACCGTTGATAGACATTGATTTCCTTTCGTCTATATCCGACGGTGAGGGATTAACATGAATGTCTATCTGGCGTTGAAAAACGACGAAAAAGGTAACCTACCCATTTTTCGTCGGAAATTGACGCCAGGGATCCTTGGCCATGCGTCACACATTTGACGAGTAGGGAGTGAGACTGTGTTGCAACATGTTGACCTGCCAGATAGGTAACGTCTGGCAGGTAGACGAAAAAAAATCCCAAGCTTTTAGCCTTAATTGCTAAATGCCCTGAAATGTAGCCTAAATGTCTAGGTGTGTAAGATCCGTCATTTGCCCCACACTGTTACACAAGTTCCTGAGAATCCTCAAAATTCTTTACAGCGGGCTTTAAACGAGGATGAGGTCGATGGACACCAACAGTGAATAAAACCTGATTATGACTGACCTTATTTACCATGTCGAGGACTATAGGAGACAAACTGAACGCGAAGACGGTGATCATTGGCATTATTCAAAGCATCTCGAAAAATAAATGTAGTTGGTTGTCCGATAGACTGAATACGTAAGGAGACGGCTGCCATTATCCTGGCCAGGACAGAATGCAGACGTATTGCACTTTGTCCCTGCTTTGTGTCGTTTAATGATTAACAAGTTGATAAGCCAAAAAGCTGACTTTCAATTTGCCACATTGCCCCGGCTGTGACGGTAGTGCCCGAGTTTATAGCCCTATAATATAATACTTGATAGGCCCACCGTTGATACCGCCGTCACGTGACCTATCTGGCAGGTACACTCTGACCCTCATGAAACTGATGGTCCACTCTGATCTGAGCCTACCTCCTGCAACATATAACTTAACTCTGTTCCATGTTAGACCATTTGTCTAGATTAATTATTACATATTTTAGTTACACATTGGTGAACTGAAATAGCTGGAGGAAGAGCCTACCGGTGGCTGATGGTCTGATCTCTTATCATTGCTTGGTGTCTTATTTATTTTCTTATTTAAAATGTATTTATTGCATTGAAATACATTTACTATTATAAACAAAGTGCTTTATTTTATGTTTAAAGTTTGTATGTTTTGCAGGATTATACATATCAAATTCATCATGATTGAATTAATATAGGAAGCCCCGTGAGTTTCTCTCGGAGGTTCTGTCAAATGTTCTTACATTGTTGGTCCGCCCAACAAAGTCCAGTGTGCACGCTGACCGAACCCAATGAAAATGCCTCAAAGTCTCACCTGGCTTCACCCTTATCGGACCGAGTCCCCCGATCTCAATGTGTGAAAGTATCCCCGAGGTAGGAGGACCGAGACCGGGTTCACAATCAAACCCGTAAAGAACCATCAGGGGAATGCGCCTAGCGTCGATCAGACGGACCGCTCAGCTCAGGGATGACGGAACCCGAGGATCTTCGGACCACGTTTTTGATAGACAATAGCCTACATCTGGATGTATGTAGGCTATTCATTTACAATTAAAATGGCCTCGAGAGACATTGTTTTACTTGCGATACGTATTCAGAAATCGATTGCTCCTTGATAGACGATGAGCTGAACGCCTTTCCTTATGGCTTTCATATCTGTAGTGAGACTAGCCAGACCACCGTGTCGCGTTATCACTGCAAAACGTCCACGAAAGCCGTGGGAGTGGGAGTGGTAACCCGGGCCACGGACTGCTTACTTATCATTTTCTTTTCCATAGTATAAATTGAGAACAAGCTAACATTCTGATACCAGTCGAATCACAACCCTTCCACCTCGAACCATGTTTCCGCACTCGATCAATATAAGTGCGCGGCACTATAGCCTGCTACAATCTACAACACATTTTTAAACCCAGGGCCTACTGTATAAGAGGTTAAACCACTTCAATAAATAGCAAAAGAAGCAGTTTAGCAATGATGTAAAGACGACGCATTATCTATATGAGACTAGCTGCCTACCAAACTCAAATTAAAACTGCGTCATATCCAAACTGAAACCAGTTACATATTCCGCCAGCAGATGTCACAGCACGACTCACTCATAAATCATCGAGGTTGCGTCCCAAAGCCCAGGCTGCAGCCTTCGTGACACTGAGGGGACGTCTGACCCGAACAGAACCTGATGTCAACCCAGTCTGGTGTATCAGCTGGTTTCTGACTCTTAAGGTTTTGTTTGAGTGAGTGAATTGAACATAGTGCATATGCACTATCTTTACCTGAATAAAGACAATGGGAATATAGAACCTTATTTTGAACACGTTTACAAAATATTAAACATGTCCTGATTTTATTGACTACATCTTCTATGTTTAGCATTTTATATCGATAACATTGCAAGTAGAAAAATAAAGTTAATTCAAAAGACACATAAAATAACACAAAAAGACCAATAAATAGCCCCTTTTCCGGGACCTCCACTGGCTCCCTGTAGTCGCTCACATCAGATTCCAGACGACGGTTCCGTCCTACAAGGCGGTCAATGGAGCTGCCCCCGCCTCCCTCCCAGCGTTGGTCAGACCACCCCCCAGGTCGAGCGCTCCGCTCAACCCCTTCAGCTGGAGGCCTGGTGCCGCCATCGCTGAGAGCGAGCCAAGGTCCATCACCAAAGTCCCAACTGGGCGTCCCCCAGGGAGCAGGAGGTCCCAGGGAGCAGGAGGTCCCAGGGGGACGGCGCCCGGGGAGCAGGAGGTCCCGGGGGGACGGCGCCCGGGGAGCAGGAGGTCCCGGGGGGACGGCGCCCGGGGAGCAGGAGGTCCCGGGGGGACGGCGCCCGGGCGCTGGGTGCTTCAGACACCTCACACTATCTGTTAACACCACGCTTGTCTTTGCTGTGTGAGCCACAGATAGAAGAATAATGTGAGGATTGATCAAATAATGATAATAAACACCACGCCTCTTCTCCTGTTAAAGCTGGCATCAGGGAGGAATCAGACTGGTGTATTTCCTCCCCTAGTATCTCAGTTTGAATACTCAGATTCACTTTCAGGTTGATCCAGAATTTCTAGAACTGGCGTTACTTCTGCAATGTCATTCCCCTTCAATAGTGAATCACGGTTGATACTTAGGGTCTGATCCTGGACCCATCTCGATGTCTCTCTCTCCAGCACCAGACCTGTAGGCTGACTGGGAGGTAGAAGGGATGGACCGGGGCGAGGAGGTGATGGACTGGGAGGTGGAGGGGCTGGACTGGGAGGAGGAGGGGGTGGACTGGGAGGAGGAGGGGCTGGACTGGGAGGAGGAGGGGGTGGACTGGGAGGAGGAGGGGCTGGACTGGGAGGAGGAGGGGCTGGACTGGGAGGTGGAGGGGGTGGACTGGGAGGTGGAGGGGATGGACTGGGAGGTGGAGGGGATGGACTGGGAGGTGGAGGGGATGGACTGGGAGGTGGAGGTGATGGACTGGGAGGTGGAGGGGCTGGACTGGGAGGAGGAGGGGCTGGACTGGGAGGAGGAGGGGCTGGACTGGGAGGTGGAGGGGATGGACTGGGAGGTGGAGGGGATGGACTGGGAGGTGGAGGGGATGGACAGGGAGGTGGAGGGGGTGGACTGGGAGGTGGAGGGGATGGACTGGGAGGTGGAGGGGATGGACTGGGAGGTGGAGGGGGTGGACTGGGAGGTGGAGGGGGTGGACTGGGAGGTGGAGGGGGTGGACTGGGAGGTGGAGGGGGTGGACTGGGAGGTGGAGGGGGTGGACTGGGAGGTGGAGGGGATGGACTGGGAGGTGGAGGGGGTGGACTGGGAGGTGGAGGGGATGGACTGGGAGGTGGAGGGGATGGACTGGGAGGTGGAGGTGATGGACTGGGAGGCGCTAAGGATGTTGTTCAGTAGGTCTGCCACTCTGGTCCCTCTGCTAGGTCGGCTCTGACTCTGCTACAATTAGATGAAATGTTTTGAATCACAGTGATATCATTTGACTTGGTGTGAGTCAATAACCCTTGCAGATCACTGGATATTAATAAATTATCTGTTACTCATTCACTCAGTGATACGTGTGGAAGAAGAACTTACCGTAACACTCCTTCACCTGTTCCAGTGGTTTCTTTTTCAATAAAATAAAAATTTGAGTAAAATATGAACATTGGTTTCATTACAAGGTCATCATTAGTGGGGGATTAAGGTGGTCATTGGCCCCTAGGCTACTATTTGTGTGAGGCCCC
The DNA here is from genome assembly GCF_902167405.1 of Gadus morhua. NCBI lineage: Eukaryota > Metazoa > Chordata > Actinopteri > Gadiformes > Gadidae > Gadus > Gadus morhua. Next base: position 29,177,007 of record NC_044048.1, read on the forward strand.
CTTACTGATCACGCAGAAAAAAATCCATTTAGTGCCATGTGTAAAAGCGAGCTAGGAATATTACACGGCACTCACACACACACACACTAAAAAAACAACAATGATACAGAAACAAGTGTGAGTTCCCCATAGCTGCTGCGACCACGTATTTCTGTCTGGCCAATCCAGGGCCCCTTGCACACCTGGGCCCCTAGGCTCAGCCGAGGCTAGCCTGGGTGTTAATCCGTCTCTGGTCATCATCTAATAACTCCACCACTGCCAGCTAGGTTCACACATATTATTGTGTTCTGTATCAAACAAGTTATAACACTTACCTTCAGACATATTTGATTAGCGTATTCTATATAGAGATAAACAATACAGCAACATGTCAGGACAGAAGTCAATATCATTCAGCATAACCTTGATACTTGTTAGCTCAATGTAACCATACATTAGTTTAATGTGACCATGATACTCGTTAAAGTCGAATGTAAATGATACATGTTAGAGTTCAATGTTAGTTTAATGTAACCATGATACATGTTAGTTTAATGTAACCCTTACCTACCAGGACTATGACTGATATTATGAAATATGCAGTAACCCTTTGCAAGTAAATGGATATTATTAAATGATCTGTTACTCATTTACAAAGTGAAACATGTAGAATAAGAACATACTATGTAAATTAATCTCTATTAAAGAAAAAGTGAATAAAATATCAACATTGGGTTCATTACAAGGTCATCATCTAATGACTCCACCACTGCCAGCTAGGGTCACACCTATTATTGTGTTCTGTATAAAACCAGGAATAACACTTACCTTCTTACGTCTTATATAAACCCATGCTATATAGAGATAAACAATACAGTAACATGTCAGGAGAGAAGTCTCTATCATTCCGCATCACCATGATAGATGTTAGTTCAGTGTAACATAATACATTAATGTTTAATGAAACATGATACATGTTCATTTAATGTAACCATGATACATGTTTTATTATTGTAACCATGACACATGTTAAAGTTTAATTTAACCATGATACATATTATTTAAGTGTTACATAATACATGCTAGTTTAATGTTACCATAATACATTATGGTTTAAAGTAACATGATACATGTTAAGAGTTTAATGTCACATGATACATGATAGAGCTGAATGTAATGCTTACCTCTCTTCACCGTTAAACGTGTTTCTAATGATATAATGAGAGATATGCATCCTATTATACAATACAACACAATCATCACATATTTAATGCACGTAGAATCAGTTCATGTTAGTTTATTGTAACATAATACATGCACGTTTAATGTAACCATAACACATTAATGTTGAATGTAACCATAATACATGTTAGATATTAATGTCACGCTTACCTCCCAGGACGATGATTGATATAAGAGATATGCATCCTATTACTATGACCCCAATCACAACGTATTTAACCCATGTAGAATCAGTTGAACCAGTTCCTGGTTTTATCTGCACCCATCTCACAGAATCCCATCTGAAATGAGAAAGACCAAACGACCTTTAGTTCTCAGAGTAGTAGACTGGGTGTTGGACTCCAGGTTTAAAAGGTACTGGGTTCGATCCCCAATGTCCACAACCTTCCTGTAGGCCTTCAGGAAGGTTCTTGAGCTAGATGCCTGACCCCTACCTGCTCCTAATGACCTGTATCTACCTGTGTCTGAGTTCACTGTACACCGCTTTGGAGAAAATGACTGAATGGAAGTTATATATAATGTCAAGCATTAATGACCTTTAAACAATATCTAATTCTGATAATAAAAAAACGAACATAAAATGATGAACATGGCATGTATCTTAACGACCCAGGCCTAATTCTTAACACACCATTCTTGTACTGTATGTATAGATTGTACTCCACTTACGTTGTGTGGGGTTGGCATGACGATGTGCCATCTGAGAATGTTCCATCAGTACAGTGAAGGCACTCTGTGTCTTTATCTGCTGTTCCTGTAGGAATATTCATGTTTTATTAAAACACAACCATTCTGAGATGATTAATCAAAAGGTGTTTGTGGGTATCTCTGCCAGACTGTTGTAGATGATCGTGGAGTAACTTGGACACTAATTAATTAAATGGTAAGAAGCTGGATGAACCTTATGGGACTGAATAGGTAGATGTCAATTTATTTAAGAATTTATCTATAATCTATGTTGACGTACAGTATATATAGAACACCAACCTCTTTGACCGATGTATTGTCCAGGACTGCAAACCGTGTGTCTCTGAGTGGCCCTACATCCACCTCCGTTAGAGTCACTACAGAAGAATCCATCCAGGACCTCACACACAGCATCTGATGTTGATGAACACGACTCATTCACCTTCAGACCGAGACCTGTCAATCACAACAGTTACAGAGGAACCTGAGAGAACCTGAGAGTACACAACTTCTGATATAAACATGAACAACACAACTTCTGATATAAACATGAACAACACAACTTCTGATATAAACATGAACAACACAACTTCTGACATAAACATGAACAACACAACTTCTGATATAAACATGAACAACACAACTTCTGATATAAACATGAACAACACAACTTCTGATATCAACATGAACAACACAACTACTCTGATATAAACATGAACAACACAACTACTGATATAAACATGAACAACACAACTTCTGATATAAACACGAACAACACAACTTCTGATATAAACATGAACAACACAACTTCTCTGATATCAACATGAACAACACAACTTCTGATATCAACATGAACCACACAGCGTTCTCATCAACACAACATACGGGGATTGCATGGGGGGCATTTCCATGAAATAACAGATGTACCTGCGTCACACTTTGTACAGGTAGAGCATTGCTTCTGCTCATTATAGCCGGCTTGGAAAGTACCATTGGGGCACGTTGAGCACTCTGTAATGCTTCCGTGTGCGCAGTTCTTTACAACATGCCATCCTGTTGGAAAGAACACTTTGAATATGTTGTAGATTCATAGACAGTATATGTTGGACATGTTGTAGATTTGTGGACCGATTTGTAGACGGTATCTGTTGTAGATTATTAGAAAGTAGATGTGGTATCTGTTGTAGGTTATTAGAAAGTAAATGCGGTATCTGTTGCAAATTATTAGACAATAGATGTCGTATCTGTTGGAGATTATTAGAAAGTAGATGTAGGATCTGTTGTAGATTATAAGAAAGAAGATATGGTATCTGTGGTAGAATATTAGACAGCAGATGTGGTATCTGTTGTAGATTATTAAACAGTACATTTTTTATACGTTGTAGACTTTCAGACAGCGTGATAACAGTTCAGATATTTGACTCTTACCAGGCGGACATTCAGGGCAACATTCCGTCCCTGCTAGGTATTCATTCCGGGCAAGACATTCGATTGAAGCAACAACGGCAACGTTAAACGTATTAAACACTGAACATATTAACATGAATGTTAGAAACATGTTTGTCAGGTTTGTTGGGGCTTCAACCATCAATCAGACTTTTCTTGAAGTTCAAAAATATCTGGGGAGAGATGAAAGAAAAGCAGTTAATCAATTAAATAACGAGTTCTTGGGACGGGTTGGAAGATCATTTGGGGGTTTGAAAAGATTTGTGTTTGGTTCAATCAACTATTCATACTGTTCTGTAGTTAGTTATTATTTCTGTGTTGTTAACAAATAAAGATGTTATATCCCAGTTGCATGCTTAAATGTAGCCTATTTGACGTTACCAATAGGGGAATCGTATCTGTGGTTCTGTAGACATCAGTTAATTAAGAATTGTACACTAAATGAAAATATCTGAAATGCGGCTAAAATAAGGACTGTGGACGTTTAACATCAGTCACAAAAAGCAGGAACGTCTTTAACCACGTCCTTATGGCTTTGGTCACACTCTGATTCTAGCGACGCACCTAAGTAGGATGATCACACACACACACACACACACACACACACACACACACACACACACACACACACACACACACACACACACACACACACACACACACACACACACACACACACACTACAGAAAAATATAATGAGCTGAAGTGGTCAGTGTGCTGGAAAAACAGTAGAGAGGGTCAAGCAAATCCGGTGTTCAGTAAACAGAAAATTTAAATAAATCGGTCTCCGATAAGGAGTGGACGTTTAGAACAACCACTATTTTAGGAGATTTGTCGGGCAAAACCCCAGACTAATGAGTAAACGTGGTCATTGGGTTATGGTTGGGTGTGAGCTCTGATGAAATGCAGAAATAGAGAAGTAAATGTCATGGATGTTGCCGTTTTCACGGTGCAATGAGAATCAAAGCTCTTAATGTTAATATTCTGTTGTCTTCGCCTCTTTGCAAACTAGTCGATTATTTCCACAATAATCTCCAGTACAGCAGGGAGCCCTGTTGAACTGGAGACGCACATCCCAGTACAGCAGGGAGCCCTGTTGAACTGGAGACGCACATCCCAGTACAGCAGGGAGCCCTGTTGAACTGGAGACGCACATCCCAGTACAGTGGGGAGCCCAGTTGAACTGGAGACGCACATCCCAGTACAGCAGGGAGCCCTGTTGACCTGGAGACGCACATCCCAGTACAGCGGGAGCCCTGTTGAACTGGAGACGCACATCCCAGTACAGCAGGGAGCCCTGTTGTACTGGAGACGCACATCCCAGTACAGCGGGCAGCCCTGTTGAACTGGAGACGCACATCCCAGTACAGCGGGGATGTGCACATTATCCTCAGGATAATGTCTGACATCAGAGGAGTTGCAGTGTTGGGCTCAGTCTCAATCCTTTGCTCCAACCGAAATCTCCCCCCTACGCCTCGCTGTTGCGCGTTCATGCGCAGCGAGACGTGTCCCGAAAGCCTTTTTAAGGCAGGGTAAGGGGTGAGGGGGAGGGCTAACATCCTCTTGAAGTTAAGATTTTCGATGGGCACCCTTGCAACGCTACAGTTGTGACTTGCTCCCGCAATACTTTGCGAGAAAATGGAAAATCAAGAAAAGTCAAGATGGCGGGGGAAAAGATGCGACAGGATCTTAAACCACAAAGGTAAGTGTTTTCTATTTTAATAATCATTAAATAAATGATGATGACCGTCGCATTATCATTACCCCATTTCAATGTTGTAAAGGCATTTTCTTTATAACAACACAACCACCAAAGCTCCAGAGGGGAGCTCCGTGTTTAGTGACGTATATGCAGCGCCAAGCTCAGAATGCTGTTTTCTATCTGAGTGGAGGTATGTTGTTGTATTTGTCGTCATATTTAAGCATATAAATCGTTTTGTAGACAATGAAAATGATTAATGTGTAACTTAATGTGTTAGGAATTACGTATGTGAACATGCTACAGCGCTGTTATATCAGCTAACGCTTTGCAAATGTACCTTTTGTGAGTTTTATTGTATACATGTGCGTCAGAGTACTTCAGGGTTTCCCCGTTTGTTTGTTTGCTAGGAGGGAATGTGGTCCTGTCTACGAGCGTTTACATGCAGTGACACGTATTTCTTTGGCTCATGCAGGTATTAATGTTTTATCTGTTTTGTGTATATTATCTATGCTGGTAATGTGTATGTTTGTTGGATTGCAGTTAATTGCATTCATTATGCTATTTTGTTTATTTTCATGTTATCGTAAATATTGTCAGAATGCTGACAATATTTTATTTTACTTTACATTTAATTCTTCATTATTCAGGCATTACAGAACTTTCATGGTCATAAATAAAAAATACGAACTGCAGTTTAATTTCTTTGTTTGTTCTTGAATTGACGTAGAATGGAGCAAAGATTCCTGGGAATGGGAAATGCGTTTATCCAATGAACAGATGGAGGTCAAGTCTATTTTCGGGATGTAGGGATATATGAGTGAACGTCGAATGGTATGACCCAAGATACGTCAGACAGAGAAAGCGCGCAAATTCGATGGTACCACCTTGTCATTTGTTTACCCAGGTGCCATGGCAACACCATTGTTACCTTTCATTGGCTGAATCTTTGAGAACGTTGTAGACTCAATCGATATAAGGTCGCGGGCAGACGAAGCTCTGTTCGTTTGTATATTTTATTTACGTGACAATATTTTTGTTTTATGTTAAAAAAAAAGAATCAAAGAACCAGTTCTTCTTGTTTTGGGGAACCAGTTCTTGTCGTTCACGTTCGGGATTCGTTCGTTGTGAACGAATCGGTCACAACCGACTCATCCCTAATGCTCACGCATTTGAAAAGGCACCATCCAGGTGTTACTATCAACGTTGCTGTGAAAAAAAAACTAGCCGTGCAAACCCAGCTCACGACACTATTTCACCAACCCCTGTCTGAGAATTCAGAAATACAAATTCCATAACAAAGTCTATTGGTGTTTTCATTGCTGCTGATCTACGGCCATTCTCCATTGTTGACAAACAAGCATTTTTTTTAATTTTCCCATTAACTATGAACCGTACCGTCCTGTACCGTACCATGACTTCAAAACTGAGGTATGTACCGAACAGTGACTTTTGTGTACCGTTACACCCCTATTTAAAACCGACCCTTTTTTGGGCCCCTTTTGCCTTTTTTGTAATGTGCAATATTAGTTCAATTATATCACTGGTTCTTGATATTTATGTTTTACATGGATGGCATACTACCTCAAATTCTATATTTATTCTGGTTTGATATATTATGTTGATCTTTTATAATGTTTCATCCAAAATAAAGTGCAATATTGGAGTTTCTAACAGGTTTTGAGCATGAATAATATTCTTATCATAACGTGTTTTACCATGTGGGTAAGGTTGCATTCCTAAGACATTCAGTAAAATTCCAAAGACGGATATTGTATAAAAAGTATCAAAAAAAAAATATATATATATATATCAAACGACTACTAATGACGTACTGTAACTGGGTCTTGAAGGGTTGTCAACCCATTTCGTAGGGGTAGGGTTGAGGGGTAGGGTTAAGGGGTAGGGGTAGGGTTAAGGTGGAGATTTTGGAAGACCAAAGGAACGGGATAGGGCCTAACTGTTGGCTACATAACTAGAGTCCCTTTCACACATGCAACGGTTCAAATTGATTAGTTATGCGATTCTCTCTCACCACCACCCTTGTCTCGGTTTCATTTACAGCAGGATTTATTTCCGTTTTGGCTATAACAGGTTAATATACGAGCTCCCGAAACGCATTTTAATACCAGGTGCAAAGCGGGGAATAATCATTCTTCAAATAGCCTACCTTATGATGTTCCAAGGAGCCATAATGTTTGATGAAACTCTTTGTTGTTTCTCCGGGAGTGACCTGAGTGAAACCGAAAGTACGAATGGCCCCATAAATCATTCTTTTTTATACAGTTATAGTTTTATAAACCAACTGAATTTTATAAAATACTGACTTGAATATAATGACAAGGATATCAGATTAGACAGCGTTTATATTACCTTACTTTAATTGAGGGTCGAAAAATTTCAACTCTTCTGCCTTAATCTGCAACAAAACAGGAAAGTCATGAATATTCAGTTGCGAAGCTAGACCTTTTTTTTAGACCTCTCACAAGCAATGAGAGAATAGATGCTGTAATGAACAGGCACAAGTGGGCTAGTGAAACTGAGCGCAACCTTCCTGCAGGAATCTCTATCTGATTGGTCGGTGGGCGTCTCCTGTTTGACAAAACCAAAAAGGCAGCATGAGCCCACTTAACATACTTTCTACTGTTTTGTCTGTCAAAAAGGCTTGCTAGTTTATCAGAAAATCCACGATTTCCAGCTGTGTTATAACATGACCAGCTAATAACAATAATCATTTTAAAACCTTGACATAATCTGTCAGATGACTATTAAATGACAGTTGACCCCAAGGCGATTCTATCTATGCCTCCTCTTGAATGGCCTCAGGTTTTAGTCGGCAGGGGCTTGTAATGCTGCGTAGCATGATAAGCATGATAAGGTGCAAGGAGCAGAAAAAGTTGACATGGGTGCTAATTTTCAGTTGAAAAAAAACGCTGGCATTATTTAATCAGCTGAGGGCGTTGACATTGACATAACAACGTAATCAACAAGTACCACATGTTCTAATACTATGAGACTCATGAAAACGCCCTCAGCTGATAAAAGGTGTGGGGGGGGGGGGGGGGGGGGGGGACTTAGTGTCTTATTTATTTATTTTAATAAGTTACTTATTTTATTTTAAATAAACATAATACCAAGGGTCAGAAGTTTTACAAGAATTTTGATCTTACAGAGTCATGACAGAGGGACTTGGTGTCTTTATTCATGCTTGAAAGATGAACATGTATTTTTTTTTTTTTGAAAGGGAATAAGCTGATGAAGCTGACAAGTGACCAATGTTTACCGTTTAAAAATATTTTTAATTAAATGCAAACCCCAGTGAATCATATGCTCTTGTTTCTCTGTTTTGAGAATCACACACACTTAGCAGTCTTGTTTAAATGTTAAGAATTGAGTTAATAAACCGAACTAGGAAATTGTTTTTTGTTGTTGCAGATGTTATCTCCGCTAATTTTATTAATTTAAATAAATAAATATTAGCAGGTTCTCAATAGTAGGCTATTTCAATTCAGGGAGGGCGCAAAAAAATATTTGTCTCCTAGGGTGGGAATGACAGAAAATAATTGAGAGCCACTGGTCTAGAACATGTTGTACTTGTTGATTAGCTCACGTTGTTACGTCAATGAAAAACGCCCACAGCTGATAAAATAATGCCAGCGGTTTTGTTTTAACTGAAAATTAACGCCCTTTTTTTTGCATCAGAAAAAGATTTTTTTGCATTAGAAGTTTTATAAAAATCTATGGGTCCCTGAAAGTGAGACAAAGTAGTTTATTGCTCCCGAAATAGTGGTATGTTTCTCATATTATTAATCTCGTTGTACCAATGTGTTTCAGTAACTGTGTAAATAAAAAAAAAAGGGGGAAATATGGTCATTTTTGAGTGAAACTTACACAAAGGAAATTTAATATGCCTCAAATTTGTTATTACAGTTCACATCCATTGATTATTCCTTCATCCAAATATAATTTTTTCCTTTCATCACTTTATGCCCCGTTTACACCATCCCGCTAATGGCCGCTAATGGCCGATGGACCACCGATGTGGAAGTCAGGGTGATTCGGGTGACATCGGGCTAAAAATGTATGATCGGGTCAATTTATCGGGGTAGCATTTACACATACCCGATTTTATAACGATAACATAACGATTTATGCCACGGAAGACACCCGAAGTGCGTTTGGCGTCATTTGACGTCATTTCGAATGACGCCAAACACGTCAAATGACGCGTTTGGCGTCATTTCGGGAGAAGGCAAAGGGGAGACTGGTTTAGACTGATATTTATTTATATTACAATAGCGATTTTATAATAATAGAACGCCGGTTCTAAATGGGCGAAGTACCCTGTAGTTATAAAAGTAGGACATCCATCCATCACCCCCTATTTATACCCGAGTGGCAGTTGAGGGTCTTCCTTAACACAATCTGGTCACTCACAATCGTTATTTGTCTAGGGTTCTCGAGGGTCTTTCGTGTGTTGAGGTTGCCGATATAAAGACGATAAAACACGATAAAGCGCGGAAGATTAACGAATATAGCCGATGTGCCCAGGAAAATTCCCGAACGATTTGCGATGTCTTACGTCATACTCCCGTTCTATTCCCGATTATAGCCGATTAGCCCATAGCAACACCTGGTAACCGATTCTACCCCGATAGACCCAAAATTAACAAACATGTTCGTTCTTTGCCGATGTTGCCCGATGTTGTAAGGGATCCGGATATTTAAGTTCCTGTTTTTTCAGCAACATGTGTTTTTTATTATTTATTTACATTTTGTAGGTCATTTGGTGTTTTCTGTTTGTTTTGGATTGCAATGTACTTTCGACTCCACCCTGCTACTTCCTGCATTTCTTTGGTTTGCTGATATCCCCTGAGTTTGTGAACACACCTGTTGCTAATGTGTGTTGATTGGTTTGTGGCTACTTAAGCTCAGTGTGCCCATTCAGTCTCTGTCGGATCGTGCCTGTATGATTCCTGTGCCTTGCTGGGAATAAACTCAGAGAAAGTTCTTATAACCAAGCCTTCTGTCTGCGATTGGATCCTTTTGCACCGAAAGCCTAACAGATGTTGCCCAATCATTGAGCATTTCTTCCTGTTTCTTCCCGTTGTCTAACGATGTTCCCGGGAAGAGTAACGGTGTTTTCCCGATGCAACCACGCTATTTGCCGATGTTATAACGATAGCTGCTGATTTAGCCATCGGGCACCATCGGGGCCCACTATCGGGTAGGTGTAAACAGGGCATTAGTGATTAAGAACTGCATTATTTAGCTGAAACTGCCAGCTTTTGGCTTAGACATACAACAGCATATAGTAACTAATAAAATAAAGGTTGTGGAATAAAAAAATCTTGGAAAGGACTTTATATACTTCATATAGCCCTGTGGCTTCCTGGGGTTGAGCCCCCCCAAAAGTCAGAACCTAGAATTGCCCCTGGTACAGAGGATACAGCAGGATAATCTCAATAGCGGAGTAACCGCGACAATTGCGTTCATTTTAGTTGTAACGCTAACACCTTAATTTGTTCGCAGATGACTATAGGGATATCTGGCGGAGTTGGACCACAATTTCGGGAAGATGAAATAGCCTAGGGCACTTTTACATAACAGACTACCTGCCTTACTAGTACTACTACTAGTGCCAACTTGCATAAACTAGCCTACTGCCAGAGACACTGAGACAGAGTAGACATGAAGAGTCTCATTGGGCCGATAATGTGCCCTGGACTGAGTGCCCGCCCCTCAATGTGGACTGAGGGCCCGCCCCTCAATGTGGACTGAGGGCCCGCCCCTCAATGTGGACTGAGGGCCCGCCCCTCAATGTGGACGGGCTCCGTCTGCGGGCTGCAGTCAGGGGTACTTGGCCTCAGCCTATGGGGTCAGAACAGTCTCATTAATAATGAATGCACAGAGAAGGATTCACAAATGTATTTGGTGATTTATATATAAATTACTCACAAATACATTTCAATGCACACATAAATGGATAGCGGTATTTATAAATGTGAAATAAATCCATAAACAAAAATAAGTTTCACAAACACATTTCTGATCCATACACAAATGTACCTTGTTTTAAATAAATGTAATATAAATCCATAAATATATTAATTAAAAAAATATTTGCAATTTTCATCACAATGTATTTGGATGTTGTTACATTTATATACAAACTGTTAAACATCATTTACAAGACGTTTTTAATTTGTGAACTTATTTGCATTTGTGTGTGAACTGGTCTGTATTTATGTGTGGATTTTTGAGACTCTCCTGACGTCGCTAGATTCACAAATGCATTTTTTTCAACAAGGAACTCTCTGTAGCCAATCAGATGCCTCCCTCGTTTTCAGCCAATCACATGACTGCAGTTCCGACATCTGAGTCCAGCCTCCGAGCCTCCCGGTTCCCTCTGTCAAATGTCTACTCTATGGGAAAGAACATGGGTTTTTTGAATGATCGTACATAACAATCTCTATAGGTGGTGAGGAAGTAGCCTAAAAGCTGCGTCACGTTTAGCTACACACTTTTTCCATCTAGTTTCGACTGGGTTTTGGGATTATCGGTGCCTTTAAAGTAGTAAACGGCACCGACGTAAAAACCCAGTCACTGCAGTCATGTGATTGGCTGAAAACGAGGGAGGCATCTGATTGGCTACAGAGAGTTCCTTGTTGAAAAAAATGCATTTGTGAATCTCGCGACGTCAGGAGAGTCTCAAAAATCCACACATAAATACAGACCAGTTCACACACAAATGCAAATAAGTTCACAAATGAAAAACGTCTTGTAAATACAAGTTTAACAGTTTGTATATAAATGGCACAACATCCAAATACATTGTGGTGAAAATTGCAAATAGTTTTTTCATTAGGCCCTAATATATTTATGGATTTATATTACATTTATTTAAAACAAGGTACATTTGTGCGTGGATCAGAAATGTGTTTGTGAAACTTATTTTTGTTTATGGATTTATTTTACATTTATACATATATCGATATCCATTTATGTGTGAATTTAAATGTATTTGTGGGAAGAGAGTAATTTATATATAAATCACAAAATACATTTGTGAATCCTTCTCTGTGCGTTCATTATTAATTGATTGTTCTGACCCCATATCAGCCGGCTCTACAAAGCTGATCCTGCCTGTTCCCGAACCTTTGCCTGTCTGACCACCCGCCTGTTGTCGAGTCCCTGCCGGTCTGCTCCCCTGTTTCCGGCTCCTCGCGCGCCTGTCTGCCCTCCTGATACCCAGGGGCGTATCAAGCTTTCCAAAAGTGGGGGTGTTCTGGAATAGGCGAAGAAATAATCATTCCAAGTAGCGATGATCAATTATATGAACTTTAACATACATCTAGGCCTACAAAATGGAAGAAATGCGAGCAGATACACTGTGCGTGTGTGTGTGTGTGTGTGTGTGTGTGTGTGTGTGTGTGTGTGTGTGTGTGTGTGTGTGTATGATTCATTGTGTGTTTGTTTGATACACGCACACACACACACACACACACACACACACACACACACACACACACACACACACACACACACACACACACACACACACACACACACACACACACATACACACACACACACACACACTGTGTGATGAAGCTGAAAGGAGCTTCAGCAGCCTCTGAAGGCTGAAAACATGTGACACATACTTTGTGTATATTTTGAGTGATACACCTTGTAGATTGAAGTGCGTTTTCTCAAGGTTTGAAAATGACGAATCGCACGAGGATCTCTACTCTCCGTAAAGGCTGCCTGTAGCCCTAGTCAAACCTTTGCATCCCAACCGCGGTCGAAACAGATAGCCTATAGCTTGCAACTTGCAAGCACGTCAGTGTCTGCAGAGGAAGAGAAGTCAACTTACTTGTTTTCTCTTGAAAAAGCCGTCTATAGTCCCCTGTCTTTTTCTTTTAGTTTTCGGCATCATTGGCTATATTGCACGAAAAAAGAGAACAGTTTTAAAACTAAAGTAGGCTTAGTTCCAGTCGGAAGAATGAATGGGATCTTATGCTAGGAGGTAACTAGCTCTTGAATAGAGAGCCATGAACCTTGCATCTATTAATGATTAATAATTAATCGCTTTAATCGCTTAATATGCCTGGAAATGTTGCCTTCATTACAGGCAGTGAATGATGCTGATCTAAAACAGTGATTCAATTCTACCTTTTCATTGAAGGCGTCAAGTCAGTATGCAGCACGAACAGTTAGGCACAGCAATCTGTGAGAAACTGCTTGAATGACCGCGGTCACCGCGCTGAGCTCTCAGGCAGTCGGGTCTCGGGAGCACCGCTGCCAGCGCTTTCTGCAGGCTGCGCAAGCTGTTTAGTCTACGTAACGTCAATTGTAGCGCTGGGATTTACAGAGTGATAATTTGATACAGAGGGATGCAATCATAGCAACCATTTTAAATTGCATACAACAGGCGAACGTTTACTATTTTTTATTAGAAAAGCTGATTTTTGTGAGGATTTGACGAACAAAAGTGGAGGGGATGGAATGGCCTTCCAATAGAACTGAGGGGGATGCATCGTACTCATCCCCCGCGTCTGATACGCGCCTGCACCGACCCCTCGCCTGCCCGACTACCCGCCCGCCGACGGAAGCCCCAGTCTACCTGATTGCCTGCCGTTCCCCAACTCTTGCCTGCCTCCGTTTACTCTGCCTGTCCGATCCTGATCATCTGTGCCAACAATAAACATTTCGACTGCCCTGTCACCATTTCCAGTCTGTGCACTTGGGTCCTGCCTAACCCCCCCCCTCAACAATCGTTCTTTGAAGATAAATCCACCTTACCTGACTCTATTGAGTGTCTTTCTCAATATTTATATTCATATCATCCTTTATCTGTTGTTCAGGTCAAGTTAAAATCCATATAATGGACACGAGCTAGTTTCAGCACACACAATTTTTAAGCTTCCGTTTCAGTTTAAGTATGAAACTTTCAGTAGCCTAAATGTTTGTGTTTGTGTGCGCTTCTGTGTGACTAGAAACAATTAGACATTATTTTCGAATCATCTTTGTTATTTTGTATGATTATATAACTATGTTTAAACAACTTTAGTTAGATCACATTTATTAGATCACATTTCAGATTTCTTTAAATGTACAACTATCGAAAATATTTCCTTCAATATTTGTTTTTGTTTCGTAAAAGAAACAAAATTATATGATGTTGTAGGCTATATAACTTATATGATATGATATATGAAAACTGATATGTCTACATGGTATGATTTGGGAGACTCTTCATGTTGGACGAAAACACAACAGCAAGACAGAGTCCCTCTGTGATCCGGTCGGATCAAAGGCTGAACCCACGGGAAGCCTCTCCTATTTGTTCCAGTAGAGTCCATACGTCCTGCGCTCTGTGAGCTAGCTTCCCTGGTCCCTTCGCCGCTACAGACCTTTCCTTTGAACACCTTTACCACACGACGGCCAGCCAGCACCAGTCCCACCGCCGCCGGGCCCCCATTCTCCTGAATTATTTTTTTTAACTTGTATTTTTTTAAGATCCTTCCTGACAAGTGTTGCGATTACCTGCCTATTTTTTTTGTGTTTGGTAGAAGCATACTTTCTGCTGATGTTGTCCACTAGGGCATGGTGGAAAACTAAAGTTTTGTGCACCTCTCGAGACACAGGAAGGAACCCTTCCTACGAGGCGGCGGGTTTTTGACCTGGGTGACTCTGAATATTGGTGTAGTCTTGTTAGTCTTTTCCTGTATTTTTCAGTTTTTCTTTTCTGTTTATTGAGTGATTCCTTAAGAGCCTGGATATCCCTGTATAAGTTTGACTCCCTTCTCTTGACTTTCTTCCTTCCATTGCTTCTCTGTCTAAAATGATAAACAAAGCATTGGTTTATAGATCATGAGTTCTAAACTTCATATTCATTGAACAGAAAAACGATGACAAGCCGTTACTCTAGTTTTTTCAACATCCTTTCATAATTTATTGATAAACCTATTTTCTGTAAAGAAACTGGACTCTGGGGTGGAGTAAACTGGCTCTCTATCACTTTCTTTCTCTCTCTGGTCCATCTGACATTGGGCTTTTCTCCAATATGCTTACTTCCTTCTCTTCCCCCTCTTGCTTAAATCTTTCACTGCCTTCACCTTTCCTCGCTGCTTGTTCTCTTGCCATGTCTTCCTGTGCTTCTGTAAATATGCAGCCCTTTTCTCAGGATCAGCATTACGCCGGGCCCTGTACTGGCGCTGCTTGTCAGCAGCAGATAAGCGACTCATCTTCCTAAAACAGTTAGTTAATACTTAGTTAACACTATTAATGGTTAGTTAATGTACCAGTTATTCAGTATGTATTCATTATTAAAAAACAAAACACTATAAGCATCAACTATCACAATGAAACCTGGCAACATTGTCAACCGTGTTACTCCCTGTCAACTGTGTGACACTTGATGGGTAACAGCTGACAGGTAACAGGGTTGACAGTTCGGCCATTTTGGGGCCTTGTGCTAACTGGCAACTTTGAACCTGTCGCCATATGACCTTGATCAACTCGTGTTTTGATACACTTTCAGTTAATATTAGTAAAAAATAATGTGTAATGCAAGTGAATAAGAAAATGTTGATAACACAGTTGACAAGCCATTAACCCACTCAATGTAAAACCCAAATTATTGATGAAATATTGAAGAGGAAAAGGAAAAACTTACCCAACTGTTTTCAAATTTACCACCACTGCAGGAAATGACATCACGTGGTGTTGGACATGTGACTTTGGAGCAAACCCTTGCTGAATTATAGGGGTTTTGTCAGTGGGTTGTGGGTAACACGGTTGACGGAAATTTCTCGGACTCGCACAAAGTGGATGATTTAATGTTTATTAATAATTAGAATCGTTTTTAAAACACATTCATCATATTATGATTATTTCCAAGAAATAATGATTAAAATAATTCTCAAAAACACATAGTTTATTGTTTTTTCTTAAGGCAACACCTGACATTCAGCAATTAGGACAGCAAAAAAACAGCAACTTCTAGTATGGAATATGCATTTTCTGATTTTTTTTTATAGAACTGGTTGAACTTTTTAAGTGAAATGAAAAATAAAAAATAAAGACATTTTGTACAATTTATAAATACATCCCCTTGGACATGACATGTACCCCTAATGCAAAGAAATTAGTAAAATAGAAAGTTAAAAAGGCATTTTAGTATTAAAATAGAAAATAAAGGCAAAGTTAAAAAAGCTTTTTAGAAAGTGCAATGTATTTAAGATCCACACATCGGCTGTGTAGTGGGAAGCGATTTGATTGGCAGTATGTGTCTGCAAAGACTAGTCCCCCATACGTCAGACACACCCTCGGCCATCCATCGACGGACGCATGTAGTGTGAACAAGGCCTCAAAAAGCCCCCATCCGTCGACGGACGCATGTAGTTTAAACAAGGCCTCAAAAAGCCCCCATCCGTCGACGGACGCATGTAGTTTAAACAAGGCCTCAAAAAGCCCCCATCCGTTGACGGACGCATGTAGTTTGAACAAGGCGCCTTGTTAACTTAGTTTGCAACTCTTGCGCCCCAAACACCGCTCGACCCCGAGAGCTGCCTTTAATTAAAACACCCACTTGTTAATCAAACAACGCACGAACCAACCCACCAACAGCACCGCCTTGTGGTGGTGGTGTCGATTCTGACACAGCGTTACCACGCTGTAATCTCAGTTGTCTATCTTGCTTTTTCGACTTTTATGACCTATAAACGTTGTTATAATGATTTATAGTCATTACATACAAGGGCGTCAGTTTGTTTTTAGAAGGGGTGGGGAAAATAACCATAAGCTTGAGTGTGGTTTGAAAAGTGCTGGGTACCCTTATGTGAGCTATTCATCCATTCAACGCTGCATTACAATATGCTCTAAAGTGTATTGTCTGGTGTTGAAAATCCTATTCGAACAATAAAAGTTGAAAACCACAGTTTGTGTTTTGGCTTGTTTTGCAAAACGGCGTTGGAAACACCAGGGTATTGGCTCGAGATTGTAATACTAATAATACACTAGTAATACACAGGACAAAGAACAGTGTTGGCAATTTAACACTTATCTTGACATCAACAAAGTTTACCAGACAAGCAATGCCAGACTGTAAAGGGGGTACGAAATGAAAAGAGGTACTGATCAGCCTTTTGAAGACGAGCGAGGGCTGCTGGTAGCATATATGCTGCATTAAAAAAAGAAAAGCGCCCAGAAGAGAATTGCATCTGCCAAATCCTGACCACCAGTAAACACTCGCGAAGGACCAATGTAGACTTCACTCGTTACAACATCATAAGCAAATTGCCCGCAAATAAACATTTCCTAAGCACAATAAACAGAATCCGTAGAGGCCCATGGAGTAGCAGGCCGTGTTTCACTTAGGGTGCACTCACACTAGGCCATCTGGCCGTGGCCGGGGCCGTTTTCACACCTAACCGTGCTCAAATCTGCCTGTGTGAGTGTGGCCAGTGTGGCCAGGCCAGGCCAACTTGGCCACTTGGGAGAGGTGTGCTGCTACGGTACGGGCCGCTACGGTACAGATGCTAGTGAGCCGACACGCGCACACGCACGGCTACGCAACCTGAGCTGGTTGACGTATAGTCCATGCGACGACCATGGACATAATAAAAGGCGATGAGCCTTCTTTCCCATTAAACGGTAAACATGGCGTAAAGCGGTTCAACTGTTGGTTCACGTTGGTCCCATAGAGAAGTCGAGTGTCTGTCAAAGTGCGAACTGTGTTCTCTGTGTTGTTGTCCATTGTTGTTAAAAGTACAAGAGCCTACCGTTGCGCGGCCAACGGCCACGGCCAGATGGCCTAGTGTGAGTGCACCCTTAAAGTGGAGCCGAGAAACACTGATCAGCACCTGAATTATTGCACCTTCAATACTATGATAGCACCTAACGTTTAGCACGGAACCACAACTTCATTCGCTACAAAATGAATCATGAGTTAAAAATGTACGCGTCATCGTTAGTTTAAAAAATAGTGCAAAAACATCAAAAGTATCATCAAGAAATTCGCTAAAAAAAAAGAAGATGTTTCAGACTGGTGTATTTCCTCCTCCGTTTTTGAGTTTGATTCATCAGATTCACTTTCAGGTTAATCCAGATTTTCTAGAACTGGCCTTCTTCTTCTGCAATGTCATTCCCCTTCAGTAGTGAAGCACGGCGCCTGGGTCTTGGGATATTAAAGTGACTTGATTCCGACTTGGAGCGAACACGACACCTTATGGCTGACGGAATAAGGGGGGTGACCTGGGAGACTCCATGGTCTCTCCTGATGGGGACTGGTTTTAGTGAGTTTGAGTCATCAGATTCACTTTCGGGTTGATCGTGATATTCGCGAACTGGCGTTACTTCTTCATCTGCAATGTCATTATCCATCAATAGTAAAACACGGTCGGTGGACAACTTGGGATTTTCAAGGCAGCTTGATTCTGACTTGGAGCGAAAACGAAACCTTCTGGCTGACTGGGAGGTGGAGGGGAGACCCAGACTGAGGAGGCTGGAGGGGGAGGAGGGACCCAGACTGAGGAGGGTGGACCAGGAGGGGGAGGGGGGACGCAGACTGAGGGGGGTGGACCGGGAGGTGGAGGGGAGACCCAGACTGTGGAGGCTGGACTGGGAGGCTCCACTGTCTCTCTTGATGAGGACAGGCTGATGGTCCTTCTGATGGACTGAGACCGACACAGATCCATTATGTGTGGGGCTTGAGGGTCGGGCTGGACCCGGACTCTGGTCACCATGATGATCATCCATAGTTCTATCAGGGATAGTTATGGTACATTCTTGTTGGTCCCTGGTTGGTTCAGGACCATCAGTGGACCTTAGTGGTGTAGTTTCTGGAAGAGAAGGCAGCAGAGAGTCAGGACATACAGCCAGCCTCCACATGCAGCAACACTCACTGAAGACTGAAGCCCAGTGGAGCAGCTCTGCAGCTGGGTACTCTCAGGTAGAGATGAGGACACACACACACACACACACACACACACACACACACACACACACACACACACACACACACACACACACACACACACACACACACACACACACACACACACACACACACACACAAACAAACAAACACACAACCGCATACCAGAGAGACGCTACCACTCCACACAACCAGGGACACACAACCATAAACAAAACCAGTTACCCAACTACCCCACAAACAAGAAGCACACAAGGGACACACAACCAGAGTCAGACACACAACCAGACACACGCAACCAGACAAACAGTGGGATATGGCTGCCATTATCGTTGTCAAACGAGGATACAAGTAGTAGAAGGATGCTTCCACCCCAGAGCTGTTTGGTCCAGTTAAATCAAACCCGGGAGCGTTCCCCCTGACGCTGCCTTTCCTTCGGGGCGGAGTGTCTTTTGAACGCCAGTTTGGTCCAATAAAACAAACGATCATTGAAAACAGGGTTCTATGTCCGCTTCCAAGTGAACTCTGGTTTGGTTGGCTTTAGGTTTTCCACGTTATCTGACCCGTCTACGCCTGTGGTCAAGCCAGCCGCCTCTAAATTTTGAGTGCACGCGTATTCTATCCTTTATGGCAAACGCAGTGAGTCGACCAAGCAGCAGCAGCAACATGTCAGAACAGCAGTCAATATCATTCAGCATAACCTCCAAGATACATGTTAGTCTAATGTAACCATGATACATGTTAGTTTAATGTAACCATATTACATGTTAGTTTAATGTAACCATGATACATGTTAGTTTAATGTAACCATATTACATGTTAGTTTAATGTTACACTATTACATGTTAGTTTAGTGTTATCATGTTAGTTTAAAGGTGCTTGCACACCGCCTCGCTGCCGGACGGTTCAGCGCGGCGGTGTCGGGCCGGGCGTTTTCAAAAGTGTCTGGTGCCGGGCGGCTGCCGCTGAAAGTTTCAACACGGGGAAAGCTGAGCGGCGGGGCAAAATCTGTGCGCGTTCACGTGGGCAGCAACCGCTTCCTGGTCTACGGCCGCTTTTGTAACCGCCCCCCCTCTGCCGCCCTTCCCTCATCGAGATGAACGGAGGCGGCGAGTTGCCGTGCGGCGGTGTGAAAGCAGCTTAATGTAACCATATGTTAGTTTACTGGGACCATGATACATGTTATGAGAATGATGTAACCATATGATTATAACTGATCATGAATATTTAATAGAATTATAGCAACAATGTGTCTGGATTAGGCTATATTGACATGAGTTTCATTACTGCAGCTTTAACACAATTAACACAACTCACCTTCAGCAGGCTGTGTTTCACTGGAGGGAGCTGGAAGGATGGATGTCTCTAGACCTGCAGGCTGTGTTTCACTGGAGGGAGCTGGAGGGATGGATGTCTCCAGACCTGCAGGCTGTGTTTCAGTGGAGGGAGCTG
This sequence comes from Gadus morhua, assembly GCF_902167405.1. NCBI lineage: Eukaryota > Metazoa > Chordata > Actinopteri > Gadiformes > Gadidae > Gadus > Gadus morhua. Next base: position 29,197,454 of record NC_044048.1, read on the forward strand.
GAGGGATGGATGTCTCTAGACCTGCAGGCTGTGTTTCACTGGAGGGAGCTGGAGGGATGGATGTCTCCAGACCTGCAGGCTGTGTTTCAGTGGAGGGAGCTGGAGGGATGGATGTCTCTAGACCTGCAGGCTGTGTTTCACTGGAGGGAGCTGGAGGGATGGATGTCTCTAGACCTGCAGCCTGTGTTCAAACATACAGTTCATCCATACTGTTACACCACTGCATTAAGTTATTTGTCATTCTACTGCATATAAGGTAGCACTGTACAAACACACTTTATATCATTTGACTAAGGCCTACAAATTGTAGGGCTACAATTAATTATTAACAAGGTGTAACACACAATTTTAACAATAATAATAAAGACTAAATAGCAGTTTATTATTAATGACACAGAGACCACAAATAATGGGCTGAACGTACAAGCTCCGTAGAGAGGAGAGATGTGTATGTCCTTTCTCCAGCATCTCCACCTGGACGGTTATAGAGTAGATAAAGTTAGCCTTATGTAATGTAACCGTGATACATGCTAGTTTAACGTAATCCTTACCTCCCAGGACTGATATTACGAAAATATGTATCCTATCATTATGAACTGCTCCATATATTCTAATCATGTAGAATCAGTTGACCCCGTTCCTGGTTTCCACTCTGAATTAGCCTCTACACAGAAGAACACCTTGACAGACTGAATACGTGTAGGGAGATGGCTGCCATTATCGTGGTCAAACAAGGACAGAAGTCTTTCTACCCTTCATCCCTGCTCTTTGTTGTCATGACCAGTGGCGGTTCTTCATTTAATTAAAACCCGGGCGAGACCCCCCGCCCCCCAAAAGGCACGAACAGCCACGTTTTATCATAACAATATGAGTGAAAGAGAAACTTATGTTTCTCAATGGCAAGAAATTCGGGGTGTGTGACTTTAGCCCACTATTCCATTAGAGTATTGCTCTCTATCAGGCAGATTTCAACCCACGCTAACAGCGGATGCCCCCCCCCCCCCCTTGTCCGTTCCATTTGGGAGACTCAAGGCCTGATTCCACCGGACGCGTTACGGCAGCGGCACGTCTTGGCCGCGGTCACCGCTGATGATTTTTGCCACAAGCCGTTGCTGAACCGCGTCAATTTCAACAGAGCAGATCGAGCAGGGCAGGAAGTGAAAAAGTAAAAGCCATAGAGCATCCGGTCAATTTTCAAAATAAAACACAATACTCAGCTCATGTAACTTCACATCAACATTATTACGTCATGACCGGTGGCACCAGGTCAGCAGTCAATAAAAGGGTCTCAAATCATCCTTTTTATAAGGACAATGTCAGAAAGGACAAAGCCTGGCATTTAATTGCAGTAGTTTTGGGAGTGGAAGGTGAGTACATTAGGTTTAGGATTATCGCGTGATCTCGTGATCTCGCGTGAATACGGCTCGCTCGCAAGGCAGCATTGCGCCGTAACGCGCCCGGTGGAAATGCAAGCAGGGCAAAGTCGCAGCTGTAACGCTGCCGTAACGCGTCCGGTGGAATCCCCGGGTCAGAGGTGAACTGTCCCCCGCACCCCCCTCCCTCTCCCCTTCTCACACAGCTTCTGTGCACGCCACCTTCTCAGTAATCAGGGGCGCCTGCAGCCGGAGGGGGGGCCAACAGGCCAATTCCCCACACAGTGATATGATGTGGATGATGATATGATAGCTCCATTCTATAATCTAATGTCTAGAGGATTTTGTTCAGTAGGTCTGCCACTCTGGTCCCTCTGCTAGGTAGGCTCTGACTCTCTGGTACAATTAGATGAAATGTTTTGAATCACAGAGATATCATCTGACTTGGTGTGAGTCTGTAACCCTTGAAAATCACTGGGTATTAATAAATGATCTGTTACTCATTGCTAATGAAACAAGTGGAATAAGAACTTACCATGCCACCACCACCCCTGCTTTTCCTTTCCCTATAAAAAAAAAAGTGAATAAAATATCAACATTGTGTTCTTCAAAAGGTCATCATCTAAAAACGCCACCACTGCCAGCTAGGGTCACACATATTATTGTATTATGTATAAAACCAGGAATAACACTCACCATCTTACGTCTTCTGTAAACCCATGCTATATAGAGATAAACAATACAGTATCATGTCAGGAGAGAGGTCAACATCATTCAGCATCACCATGATACATGATAGTTTAGTGTAACATAGTATATGCTAGTTTGATGTTACCATAATACATTATTGTTGAATGTAACCATAATACATTTTAAGAGTTGAATGTAATGCTCACCTCCCAGGACGATGATTGATATAAGCAATATGCATCCTATCATTATGAACACAATCGCAACGTAATGAATACATGTAGAATCAGTGGAATCAGTTCCTGGTTGTATCTGCACCCCTCCCACAGAATCACATCTGAAACCAGAAGGACAAAACCACGTTGAGTTCTAAGAATAGTAGACTGGGTGTTGGACTCCAGGTTTAAAAGGTACTGGGTTCGATCCCCAATGTCCACAACCTTCCTGTAGGCCTTCAGGGAGGTTCTTGAGCTAGATGCCTGACCCCTACCTGCTCCTAATGACCTGTATCTCCCTGTGTCTGAATTCACTGGACGCAGATTTGGAGAAAATGACTGAATGGAAGTTATATATATTGTCAAGAATTAATGACCTTTAAACAATATCTAATTCTGATTATAAAAAAACAAACATAACATTATGACTATGGTATGCATCTTAAAAACAGGCAAATAAAAGCCACACCAGTACACTATATATTGCCCAGGCTTAATTCTTAACATACCATTATTGTACAGTATGTATAGATTGTTTAATTAACTCCACTTGCTTTGTGTGGTTCTTGCAAGACGTTGATGTGCCATCTGAGAATGTTCCATCAGTACAGTGAAGGCACTCTGTGTCTTTATCTGCTGTTCCTGTAGGAATATTCATGTTTTATTAAAACACAACCATTCTGAGATGTAACGGGAACATTCGGATAACAGTTAAAATATTACAAGATCAACATCGTAGTAACAAGGAAACAGAGAATTGTAATTCAAAAAGTGTTTGTGGGTATCATTGCCAGACTGTTGTAGATGATCGTGGAGTAACTTGGACACTAATACATTAAATGGTAAGAAGCTGGATGGCCCCTTATGGGACTGAATAGGTTCAGCAGACGTTGATTTATTTAACAATTTATCTATAATTAATGTGTCTGTACAGTATATAGAACACCAACCTCTTTGACCGATGTAATGACCAGGACTGCAGCTCAGACGGTGTCTCTGAGCGGTCCTACATCCACCTCTGTTAGAGTCACTACAGAAGAATCCATCCAGGGGCTTACACACAGCATCTGATGTTGATGAACACGACTTCTTCACCTTCAGACCGAGACCTGTCAATCACAACAGTTACAGAGGAACCTGAGAGAACCTGAGAGTACACAACAACACAACTCCTCTGATATAAACATGAACAACAAAACTTCTTATATAAACATGAACAACACAACTTCTCTGATATAACCATGAACAATACAACTTCTGATGTAAACATGAACAACACAACTTCTGATATAAACATGAACAACACAACGTTCTCATCAACAGTACATTTGGGGGTTGCATGGGGAGCAATGTACCTTCATCACACTTTGTACAGTTAGATACACAGTGCCTCTGTTGATTAAGTCCTTCTTGGAAGGTACCATTGGTGCAAATTGTGCAAATTGTTGCTCTGTTCTTTTTGCAATCTTCAGAGATCTTCTTTCCTATTGAAAAGAACATTTTGAATATGTTGTAGATTCTTGAACAGTATATATATGGTATCTGTTGTAGATTATTAGACAGTAAAATGTGTAGATTTGTAGGCAATTTTAACGGTTTGTATATTTTACTCTTACCAGGAGGGCATTTAGGGCAACAAAGGTCTCCTACAATGTAATCTTGTTCCCCACACTCGTAAGCAGGGTAAGGCAGGGTAAGGCCAACGTAATTAATGTAAACTGAACAGAACAACATCAATCGGAAGAACATGGTTGTCCATTTCAACCTAGTAGGTTTTTTTGTTTATCACAGCGAAATAAGGTGTATTGTTTTATCATGTGTAGATTCTAAATATATGGGCCACACGCATTGTTGGCTGCCATATCATTGCCACGCAGTTGCAGGTTTCTTCTTGAACTTCAGAAATATCTAGGGAGAGAAAAATAAAAGATACAGCATTAATAAATGTGATAACTCATTCATATGTAGTTTGAAAATACATGAACAGTTATATGGATGTAGTCATGTCCATTTCCTGGACGATGGTCAACCAAGCATTAAAGACACGTAAGGTCTGACCAAGTAATTTCATTGGCCACGAGTGCTGATATAGCACTTGGTGTGAACGAACCAAGTGATTTTAGCCTAAGTTATATCGTAGGCCATCAGCGCAAATAAGGTTTTAGAAATGTTGCGTTAACATGACTGATACGTGTTAAGGTCCCATGGCATGAAAATGTCACTTTATGATGCTTCTAACATTATTATGAGTTTCCCATAGCCTACCTATGGTCCCCCAATGGCTAGAAATGGCGTTAGGTGTAAACGAGCACTAGGTATCCTGCATGCCTTAGAAAAATGAAAGCTCAGACGCGCCGATTTGGAATTTGGCCCCATGTGTCGTCTTAAGGGGCCAGGTTACGTCCCCTTGCTCTGCTTTGACCGCCCAGAGAATTTGGTCTGCCAATGAGACGATGAGCTACGACCATGCGAGCGCCACATGTGTGTGTTTTTTGTGTGAATACACACACTGTAACACAAGTTTCGTACACTCCTTTGTTATTTGGATCGTTCTGCTGTTGGTGTTATGGCGCATAACACGCAACACAATAAGCAAGCTCGCGCAAAGCGCCTCGGATGAAATTATGAATCCTAGCCATTGCGATACATCCACCGTAAACACTAACGCACATGGTACCGTGGCCCCAAGCTGCTAAGGCCAACACCCCCGCCCTCCACCTTGACCCGCCTCTAAAAAACGGCCCGTTTGTGTTGTGGAGAGCTCATTGTGGGACCGGCTCGTAGTGGCTGTAATTCTGAACCAAGGGTGCATTTCTTGAACATCTTCAAATGCTATATTAGGGGCCCACTAACACCTATATAAAAGCATCCGTAAAGTAGTGTAGCAGGGTTAATGCTTCCCACTTGCCATTGCCAGCGAGATCCTTGCGCTGGCTGTGGTAGTGGGAGCCTTGGTTGGAGTGCTAGAGCTCCCCCTAGATGAATGCGGGGGTTGTATTGTACGTTGCTGCCTCCTCTCCTCAGTCTACGTATACCCCGGCTGGGAGAGGTAGGTAGTCAGAGCAGTTAAATATGAATCCACACTTTGGCGATGTATTACGGGAGTCTAAATGTACATAATACTGTATTAATACTTGGTTGCTTGTACATATATATATTGTGTTCCTTGGAATCGGTAATTACATTTAAATGGACTTTAGGCTTAGGATCGCTAGCTTGGCTACCATGTGCTTTGGTCGTAGCTACTTAGCTAGCGTGGACTTCGCCAAGAATGTGTACTTCAGCTTGTCTTTCTCTCATGTTAGGGTGCCATTGTGAGGGTTCTCAAAGAGCATTTCCCATGTTAAATATTCTACCAGGTATGTCACCAAACGCCCATTCAAATATTAATTTGTTTAATGTGATATTTATTTCCATGTAAATGCCTAGTCTACGTATACCCCGGCTGGGAGAGGCTGCCATTGTGAGGGTTCTCAAAGAGCATTTCCCATGTTAAATATTCCACCAGAATAAACGGCTGGCTGCCAATGGTTCCATCGTGGTCTCAATCACAACGCAACGAGAGAGTACGCAACCGCTACAAATGGTGCCGTGACCCGTTCTTCTCTGCCTGTCTGCTGCGTCATTGAGGATCGCCATTCAACACGTGGCACGTGAGCAGTGATGTTGATAGGTTTTCAATGTATTGAGTCCCCGGGACCCACAGGTGGCGAGTTGGGTGGGTCCCTGAGAAATTCAATGGGTCCCGACTCCCCAGTTTAAAAACTGTGTTTCTTTTTTATTATTATTCTATTTCTTAAATTAAATGAATAGTGTTAAACTCCTTGATGGTGGTATGATATGGTTAGAGCTGGAGTACTCAACCGTTCATGTTTAACACTAGAAACGCCGGGCCATTTTTACTTACTCCTAGCGCCGCAAGAGGGGTCAAATGACCCCTAAGTCATTTTAATGAGAGGCTGTGCATTTGCACGTAATGATCACTAGGCGCCACATTTGTGTGTGTGTGTGTGTGTCACAAGCCTAGTACTCACGATTTTGTCATAAATGTACATATATTCAATCAGAAGGATTGAAAAAAAATCCTGTTTGATTTGCTCATTCGACACGAATGAGCACAGCATCGAGCAGTGGAAACGTGGGTTTATTTACTATGAAGTTCGTATTTTTAATTGTTGAAATGAAATCAGCGGTGACGAGCTAGTTGTTTTGGTAGCGGCTAAATTAGCATGTCGCGATACTTTGTACAGGGGATCACGTCTGCACCGAGTAGATGCGCAGAGGGTTGAAACAGCGCTTGTCCGATCTGCTCACAAGAAGGTTTCTTTGGCCAGTTACTGTGATTAAACGAGTTGTTTAATGTTCACAATGTATCGTTTCTCATGGGGAAAATGAGATGCGTCCCCGGGACGCATGGATAGTGAGTTTAGTGCGTCCTTTCAGATTTTAATGCGTCAGGGACGCAGGACGCGTACCTAGCAACATCACTGCGTGAGCACCGACGACGTGGCCGTGCAGTGAGTCTCCCGTGCTGCTTCTAGTAGACAGGTTCAGTAATAAAAATAAAGAGGAATAGTTCGAACCAAGGGATATGGTTACTGCCGACCATCTTGTAAAGATATATGTGTTTTAATTTTTTTGTGTTTTATTAAATTTTTCTTTCTCCTCGTGCACATAATGCAAATGTTTTTTTTTTTTTTGCTTTTGAGTTGAACGTGACATTTGTACAGTGACGTGTCATTAGTTGTGTATGTGTTTTTATTTCTTTACTATTGTCACTGCATAACGTACATTTTGGGTTTTTGGAAATTGTGACTCATTAAAGATGGATGAGCTGAACTTATCTGCTTTAGGCAGGGGTCAGACATTTATGTTTAGCCCATCGCTCCAGAAAGGAGGTTTTCGGGGGAGGCCCCTGACATCCACTCCTCAACAGGCCAAAGTGAATGGTGCTGAGGGTGGTGACGTTTCTTCTAGTGCTGATCAGTTAGCTGGTCCATCTGCATTTTCTGGGGGTAGGGATGTGGACCATGTCCCTGTGCATGTATTAACTGACTTAGTTAAGCAGATAGGGACTAGTATTGGGGAGAACATTGCCTCTTGTCTTAGGTCCGCCCCAACTGGTGATGTTACTTTGGCCCCTTCGACCATTGCTGATCTCTCTAAGATGAGCCTGACTGTTAGCCAGCATAGTGGTGAACCGCATCCCTTCAGGGGGGACAAGACTGACAAACTTTCGGTTTCTGAGTGGGAAGACTGTGTTAAAGTGTATCTGACTAAGAGGGATGTTCAGTTATGTGATCAGGCGGAAGAAGTAATGGGCAGGCTACAGGGTAGAGCACGTGATGTTGTGAGAGCGGGGGTGCGTAGCAAGCCTAGTTTGGTCTTACGGTTAGGTCCTCAGCCCATTTTCGACATACTCAAGCAACACTTTAGTGAGTCTGTGACTTCTTTCATGCCTCTTGCTGACTTCTATGACACAAAGCCCTTAGAGAATGAAAGTGCTGTTGACTATTGGATCCGGCTTAACAAGGCACTCGACACAGCTACGGATGGGCTGAAAAGGCAAGGCAAAACTATTGATGACTCCTCTAGGGAAGTGACTGTCATGTTCATCACTCACTGTCCCGATCGAGAACTGTCTCTGGTCTTCAGCTGTAGGCCACTGGAGGAGTGGACTGCCATGGATGTGCAGGTACGGCTTGATGAGCACCATCACAAAAAACGTCTTCAGCAGCGCCATTCAGCTGCACGTCCAACAGACCACCTGCAATATTCTCAGGCTGTTGATGCTGTGCATAGTCACGTGCAGACTGCAGTGACTCCTGCTGCCCAACCTGCCATGACCGGCGGGCCGGCGTCAGGTGAGAGTCACGTTCTTGGGCATATTGTCACTCTGCTGGAGCGTTTGTTACAACGGGAGTCTCCTCAGCGTTACGGGCAGCCTAGACAGAGACCTGTCGGTCGCACCCGGGCTCGGGGGCCATGCGCTATTTGTGGCTGCGACGACCATGACACTGCTTCCCACTGTCGGAACGAACGTCTATGCTTCCGCTGCCATGCTGCTGGGCATCAAGCTGCCACTTGCTCAGCCCCACCTGCTCCTGGTTCACCCACGCAGCAGGGAAACTAGCTGACCCGCACGAGGAGGGGTCTAGTGAAGGGTCAGCTGGCGCATCCCCATATGACGATGATATTCAGTCCGTTTTTTCACATGCTTGTGCAACGACGGACAGTGATTCAACTTTAATTTTTCAGAACACGCAGCGACTGACTGCGAAAGACAATCTTTTCTACACTAGTGTGATGATTCATGATGCTGTGGAGGTGCGTGCCATGTTGGACAGTGGTTCAATGGCCTGTTCTATGAGCTCACGCTTACTTCCAAAGCTGCAGGACGCAGGTGTTATTTCCCCTCACTCTGTTGCCCCGACATCAGTTGTGCTGATTGGCTGTGGAGGGTTGAGGACATGTCCTGTAGGTGTTTGCGAGCTGCAGATGAAAGTCCATGACTGCCAGATCCCCGTGCCCACACTCGTTGTGGATGGTCAGAGTGATGACCTGATTCTGGGCAGCAACGTTATAAAACACCTCATTCGAATGGCTAAACACCCTGGGAGTTTCGGGGAGACAGCATCTCTTTCACCTCAGGCGTCTGGTAAGGAGGACGGTCTTCTGCAGCTGTTGGCCACTGTGGAGAAATGGAGAGGCAGGGAAATCCCAGAAAAAGTGGGCACAGTCAAGCTGAAGCATGCCGTGACTTTAGAGCCTATGCGAGAACACTTAGTGTGGGGGCGCTTGCCTGGTCATGTGTGCCTCTCTGCTGGAAGCACACTGGTAGTGGAACCAAGTCAGTCACGAACAGTGCCACGGACCGTCATGGTAGGGCGACTGGTGACGCCACTATGGGGCGATGGTTGGGTCCCAGTGAGAATTATCAACACCTCCAATAAACCTGTGACTCTAAGACGGAACTGCAAGATTGCTGACGCGTCCCCCTGTGTGGCACTTGAGGACTTTGACAATGACTATTTGTACAGGACTGACGAGACTGACAGTGTTGAATGTAATGTAGCCAAGACTACTGACCTGACTGACACGGGTAGCGAGAAGAGCTTGACAGTTGACTCTGAGCGCTCTATGCCCAGGCCTTGTAGGTCAGCCCTTCACAACTTGGGTCTGCAGGACATAGACATTGACTCGGCTGATTTGTCTCCATTCTGGAAAGCAAAGCTGGTTGATCTGCTGACAAAGTATGAGTCCATCTTCTCTCGCCACAGCATGGACTGCGGTACAGCCAAAGGGTTTGTCCACCGCATCCGCCTGAGTGACAGCAAACCCTTCAGGCTGCCGTATCGTCAGCTGGCTCCATCTCACTATGACAAGCTCCGAACGGCTTTGAATGAGATGGAGGAGCGAGAGATCATAAGGAAATCTGCGAGTGAGTATGCATCGCCGCTTGTCCTAGTTTGGAAAAAGAATGGAGACTTGCATCTCTGCACGGATTTTCGCTGGCTGAATGCGCGTACCGTAAAGGATGCCCACCCTCTGCCTCACCAGGCCGACGCTTTGGCAGCTCTGGGGGGGAATACATTTTTCTCGACCATGGACTTGACCTCGGGGTACTACAATGTGGAAGTACACGAGGAGGATAAGAAGTTAACTGCGTTCACCTCCCCATTTGGGCTTTATGAGTACAACAGACTCCCGCAGGGTTTGTGTAACAGCCCGGCAACATTCATGAGGATGATGATGGCTATCTTTGGTGACCAAAACTTCTTAAGCCTCCTCTGCTATTTGGATGACATTTTGGTTTTTGCTCCTAACGAACAGCTAGCTTTGCAAAGACTAGAAATGGTTTTTGAGAGATTGAAGGTGCACAATCTAAAGTTAGCCCCCAAAAAGTGCCACCTCCTGCGGCCATCTGTGAGGTTTTTGGGGCACATCATTGACAAACATGGCATTGCCACAGACCCTGAGAAGGTCAAGGCCATTGTAAATCTCAGCGAGAAAGACTTGATGGATGAGTCCGGCATTGTCCCATCTCCCACCAAGATAAGATCATTCCTTGGTATGGTTGGGTTCTACCAGCAATTCTTTGAGGGCTACTCGAAGATCAGCAAGCCCCTCTTTGCACTTACCTCTGGAGTCAAGAGGCCACGTTACAGTAAGGGGAAAAGGAAGACGCCTGTAACAAGGAAACTTACCTCTACTGACTGGACAGTGGAATGCGGAGAGGCTTTCAAGAGGCTAAAACTAGCGTTGCTAGATAATGCTGCTCTGGCTCACCCAGACTTCAGCAAGCCCTTTTTGCTCTCAGTGGACGCCTCCTCCAATGGTCTGGGTGCGGTGTTATCTCAACTGACTGAGGGGGATAATGTAGCACGTCCGATTGCATTCGCCAGCAAATCTCTCAACTATGCCCAGTCTCGCTACCCAGCACATAGGTTGGAGTTTCTGGCGCTCAAATGGGCTGTCTGTGACAAATTCAGCCACTGGCTGAGAGGCCACAAGTTTACGGCATGGACGGACAATAATCCGTTGACCTACATTCTGAGTAAGTCCAGACTCGATGCTTGTGAACAGAGATGGGTGGCTAAGCTCGCCCCGTTCGACTTTGAAATAAGATACATCCCCGGTCCTAAGAATGTTGTGGCGGACGCCCTCAGCCGGGAGCCTTTTGTGCAGCCCAGTATGCTTCATCGTCTCACCAGGGTCCCGTATGATGCACTCATGGAGGAGGCGAACGCCTTGAACCTTGACAGTGTGCAGGATGCGTTCCGTCAATCCTGCAATCCGCGAGTCATGCCATCTCTCAGCAGTGCTGTGGCAGTGTCCTTGGGCCCTTCCGTTTCCAATCAGGCCGTCTCTGCTGTCTTGGAGCGGTCATTGGGCCAGGAGCATGTGCCTCCCCAAGCCTTTCTCCTTCCTCAGCTTGTGCAATCCATCCCACCACGTGAGCATTCCGACATCCGTCCCTTGCCTAAAGAGACGTTGATGGCTTCACAACGTGCAGACCCTTGCTTGAGTCGGGTGCTTCACTTTGTGGAGAGGCAGAGAAGTCCATCAAGGCGTGAGCGTGGGCATGAGCCAGCTGACACTTTGAGGCTCCTCAGGCATTGGGAGAAACTTTCCATCAAACAAGGCGTCCTCTATCGTGTTTCGAAGGATGTTGTCACACAGCGGAAGACGTACCAGTATGTTGTGCCCTTGGTACTGAGGGAAGAGGTCCTCAGAGGTGTGCATGATGAAGCTGGTCACCAAGGCCAAAGACGAATGCTCTACCTCTCTAGACAGAGATTCTACTGGCAAGGCATGGAGAGAGACGTGAAGGAATACGTGCGGTGTTGTCGCCGCTGTGTATTTAGCAAGTCTCCAGAGCCGGAGGGCAGGGCGCCACTCGAGAGCATAGTGACATCTAGGCCTCTCGAGTTGGTTTGTATTGACTTTTGGTCGGCTGAGGATTCTTCTAACAAGTCACTTGATGTGCTTGTGGTTACCGACCATTTTACCAAACTGGCTCAGGCATACCTCTGTCCAAACCAGTCAGCAAAAGCTGTTGCAAATCAACTTTGGAACAACTTCTTCTGTGTGTACGGCTTTCCTGAGCGCATACATTCGGACCAGGGGGCCAACTTCGAAAGCAGTCTTATAGCCGAGATGCTCATTGCTGCTGGTGTCCAGAAATCGCGCACCACCCCGTACCACCCCATGGGCAATGGAGCTGTTGAGAGATTCAATCGCACCCTTGGTGGAATGATAAGAGCCTTGCCGCCCAAGGCCAAGCACAGGTGGCCGCAGCATCTGAAATCTCTCACCTTCGCCTATAATGCTACAGTGCACGAGACCACAGGGTTTGCTCCATTTCAGCTGATGTTTGGGCGGACACCCAGGCTGCCAGTCGACCTGTTGTTTGGGTCTGTCCTTCAGGATGATCAGCTGGTGGATTATGACGCCTATGTGCAGGGTCTCAGGCATGATCTGGCAGAGGCCATAAAAATCGCTCAGACCTCCTCTACTAAACAGCAGCAGAGACAAGCTGCCTTATACAACAGGAAGTTCAGGGGCGCGGCTGTGGAAGTTGGAGACAGGGTTCTTTTAGCCAACATAGGTGAGCGTGGGAAGAGAAAGTTGGCTGATCGCTGGGACAGTCACCTGCACACTGTTGTGGAAAAACACGAAAACACACACACCTTCAGGATCAAGAACTGTACAACGGATCGAGAGAAGGTGGTCCATAGAAATTTGATAATGCCTCTCAATTTCTTGCCTATCCCACCTGGGTCCGAGAATGACGGTTCCTGTGTGAGTGACTTTGCTACAGATGATTCCTTTCCGGATGGTGATGTGGGTCCTACCGTCCTGCCAGATTGTGATTCAGAGGACAGGACTGTTTCTTGGATCTCACGACTCCCAGACTCTAATGGAGATCCGCTGGATGTCTTGTTGACTGACAGACCTGTTCGGACTGTCTCTTGTGACGCACCTCTTGACCTGGAGGAGAATGTTGACCCTCCGGCCCAGACTACCTCCTGTGACTTACCTGGGGATGCAGGCGATTGGACAGTTCCACCTGACTTGACGGCTGACGTTGACTGTCCTTCGGACCAGACTGACTTGCGACTTGACCCTGTGTCAGCACCTGTTTTGCGGTCTTCTGTTGAAGGTTCACTGACTGTGGATAGGGTACAGCATCCTCAGCCCGATACTGCTGGTAGTGATATAATGCTAGGTGTGAGATCTAGATGTGGGAGGATTATTAGACCTGTGGTCAGGCTCATCCAAAATATGCACCTGAGAGTTTTGGCCGGGTTCTAAGGTTTATGGATTTTGATTTTTCTGATTTTATTTATTTTATTTTATTTATTTATTTTTGTGTATATTAAAGTGCAGTTTTTGTTTTTTAATTTTTTTGGTTTTTGGATGTTTTTCCTTTCTTCCTCAGAAGGGGTAAAGCTCTGAATGGTGCAGGGACCTGTGTGACTGTGTTAGAAGGTTCAGGTGGTCGTCGACTGTACTGTGTAAATTATGTGGTGTCAGGTAGCCTAACATGTAAACGGGCATGTTTTCCTATGGGTGTTGGGAGGCTTTGCAGCCTTCCTCATTCTAATTCTTCAGGGATGGTCACTGACTGGAATGCTTGATACCTGTAGTATGAACAGTACTGAATTTTTGTTTTGTTATTCACTGTGTATTTGTATGTTGTTTACTGTGCCTGATTAGGTTTGTTTCAGGGGTTCTCACAGCACTTGTATGGTTGTTCTTTGGATGGGCAAGTGGAAATCAGTAGAGGGGAATGTAGCAGGGTTAATGCTTCCCACTTGCCATTGCCAGCGAGATCCTTGCGCTGGCTGTGGTAGTGGGAGCCTTGGTTGGAGTGCTAGAGCTCCCCCTAGCGGAATGCGGGGGTTGTATTGTACGTTGCTGCCTCCTCTCCTCAGTCTACGTATACCCCGGCTGGGAGAGGTAGGTAGTCAGAGCAGTTAAATATGAATCCACACTTTGGCGATGTATTACGGGAGTCTAAATGTACATAATACTGTATTAATACTTGGTTGCTTGTACATATATATATTGTGTTCCTTGGAATCGGTAATTACATTTAAATGGACTTAAGGCTTAGGATCGCTAGCTTGGCTACCATGTGCTTTGGTCGTAGCTACTTAGCTAGCGTGGACTTCGCCAAGAATGTGTACTTCAGCTTGTCTTTCTCTCATGTTAGGCTGCCATTGTGAGGGTTCTCAAAGAGCATTTCCCATGTTAAATATTCCACCAGGTATGTCACCAAACGCCCATTCAAATATTAATTTGTTTAATGTGATATTTATTTCCATGTAAATGCCTAGTCTACGTATACCCCGGCTGGGAGAGGCTGCCATTGTGAGGGTTCTCAAAGAGCATTTCCCATGTTAAATATTCCACCAGGTATGTCACCAAACGCCCATTCAAATATTAATTTGTTTAATGTGATATTTATTTCCATGTAAATGCCTAGTCTACGTATACCCCGGCTGGGAGAGGCTGCCATTGTGAGGGTTCTCAAAGAGCATTTCCCATGTTAAATATTCCACCAGAATAAACGGCTGGCTGCCAATGGTTCCATCGTGGTCTCAATCACAACGCAACGAGAGAGTACGCAACCGCTACAGTAGCATGCCATGGGATCTTTAACGTGTAATATTTCTAAGTGAAAACTTAAAGTTTCAGGGCCCTATTTTAACAGTCTGAAACGCCAGTGGGAAGCGCAAAGTGCAAGTAGCTTTGTGGGCGGTTCTACGGCGCTATCGCTATTTTACAGTCGGATAAATGACACTTGCGTCGCGGCGCAAGTGTCAAAAGGGTTGGTCTGAAGCAGCCTAGTTACCCGTAGGTGTGGTTTGGGCGTAACGTCCAACAAACCAATGAGTGCCAGCTCCCATCCCCTTTAAGAGCCATGAGCGCATTTGAATCGGACGAGTTGATATTTTGACAGCGCATCTGCAGTCTCCGATGAGACAGATGCACATGAATTTCAAACTGCAAATGGCTCAGTTTATTGCCAAATAATATGGCCTAATTCACACATGGAATAAGGGGTTTTCTTCCACAACTTCAGAAATACTGAGTCCTCAAATAAATTTCGGCAAAGAAAACTTGTATGATATAACATATGTTATGCGGTAACTGTGGTTCTATTTAATGATACACGCAATACATTATACATTGCTTCTTATCAGTATTGTATGCTATCCTAATATGCATGTGTCCCCGCGGTAATAGACATTGCAATTGATTGTATTATGCGTTACGTGTTTAGTTTGCGTGTGTTTAAACAGAGCACACACGCGCGCCCGCATTCATTCATTCTTTTTAACACTCACTCGCGGTAAAACAATGTTTTTCACGATCAGATACTCATCAATCCTAAAAGTTATGGGCATGTAGGCCTACACGATGTCTCTGTCAAGAAAATATGTGTTTGATGTGCGGTGTTTGCAGATGCATTGATTTAAAAGTACAACTTATTACCGCTGCATCAGCTGTTCTTTCCCAAATAATTTACCAAGAATGTGCGGATAGGTAGATGGGAGAAGCAAAGTGTATGCGCAAGGTGCACAAGCAATCCGTGTGCATCGCATGCGCATGTATGCATGCGCCCTTAAAATAGCATCTGAACAACGCGCCACTGACTTTAAACCAGGTATTTCCTGGTCAGTAGCGCAATGGTATTCAGAAACTGCAAAATACCGTTTACGCCAGAACACGCCTCCTCCTTCCGCCGAACCGCCCCTTGGGGCGCATGATCAATCCCTAATTTACCGGCGAGTGGCGGTGGTGGGAAAAGAACGCTCTGCGCCAGTTGTAAACTAGCAACGACACATGCGCCAGTGACTAAGTCACTAAGTCACTTGCGCCGGGCCCTAAATGTTTAAAGAAACTTGTTGATGGCGCTGCACAACTTTCTGTCTTATGAAACCAAACATTTGGGGAATGTATTAGACTAGCATCATCAGACGATGAGGCAACAATCCATGCAGCTTTTGCAAGGAAAGATACTTCGCTAGTTGTATTCTGTAATGTTTCTATCACCCCTAAAGACAAGAATGGATCACCCAGTTGACTGTGATAGACCAGTTGCATGTAAACACACCAAAATGAGACCCGACGTTTTGTTACGTTCGTTAACCCTTCAAAATATGACGTGTTAACACGACTCAGCTCTACGTGTTAACATACACATTTGGTTGCGTCAAAGCAAAATTTCGAAGTCATTCGATTCCGATTTTATATAGTTCAGTTTTACAGTCAAATTATATTTACACAAATATAATAGAAAAAGTGTACTGGAAAAACTGTAGAGAGGGTCAAGCAAAACCGGAAACCTGAGGTAAATGTTTACATAAAACAGAAATTTAAAAGAGATCGGTATCAGATAAGGGCCTCGTTTTGCCGATATCGATGGATCCACGCTAGTAGGATCATTCTCCCGAAGGATCTTGGGAACCTTCGTACATTTCTTTGGACCGTTTCCCAAAACTCCACATGACCGCGCGTGCACTGCTCTAACGACATTCGTAGGATTGTAACTGTCCACTGCTACATTTATCTTAATGTGCTGATTTCTGAAACATGCTTTGCGCAACAAAGAGAGCAGACTTTATTTGTTTCCTCATAAGGTTTCATTGATTGGCGCGCACTCTCTAGTCTAGAATCTTTGGTGTAAACCTAAAAAATGCAACGTGCCATTAATTCATTATCATTCAAACACAGAGGCTGGGCATTGACACACGGCTATTGCTGACCCGATTAGGAGAGCTTGGTCTAGCTCTTGCCCATTTTGTTGGGAAGGATGATGTATAGGCCTTCTACACTGCCAAGCCGGTTCGGTCGCAGCGAGCCACGCCCGGCGATTTCACCTTCTTATCTCAAGCTTCCTGTGTATAACCGAGGGGGTCAAATCCCCCGTTCGTCACGGCGCAGGCTTTCTTGGTTCACTGGAGAAGGCGGGGCTGCGCATGGAGTCTAGACCTCTTTAAAATAATTTGAATACTCCTGAATGTTTATTCTTTGTGTAGGCTACAAACGCGATTAACTATGGTCAGGGATATTTGTAACTGTCTAAACACGTTCCAATAAATAGTGAACTTCACCACAGCCTCACCGAAGCGCCTACAGTGCTTAATGCAAACAATCGCAACATAAAGCGCCTGCAGAAATTCTCCGACACCCGCTGGTTTCAGCATGATTCATGGACAGTATGTCTTATGTCATTGATCAATATGAGGACATTTTAACCATGGTTGAATTAAAACCAGAGGGAGAAAGCAAGTGCAGCTCGAAAGCAACCTCTCACACAAGTGCAATGGAATAATTCGATTTTTTTTATATGACTTGTGACGTGGCGTTTGATCGGTACATTTCAGCTGCGCATGTATTTTTGGAATTTTAAATTGCTGCAATAAATTATGTTGTTGTTGACTTCTAACATGCCTCTGTCTTTGCTGTTTAAATCTAACAGTAGTCTATGAGTAATATATCAGCGGTAACCACTGTTTTTGGGGTATTGCTAAATTGCGCCAGCTGGACATTCAGTGGTATTGGATGTGTTTTAATAAAACACCACGGAATGTCCAGCTGGCGTCTCTACTGAGGCTATAGTGACGATGCTCTTAGCGCCCTACGAGTACCCCTGGAGCCCTCCGATTTTCACAACGTTCGTTACCTGACGATGCTTTCGGGAAACGGTGTTGAAACTACGATGCACGTACGGGGCACTTCACAAACCACTTAGGCTAACGATGCTTTCGGGAAACTGGGCCAAGAAGTGGACATTTAGAACAACAACTATTTTAGGAGATGTGTCAGGCAAAACCAAAGACTAATGAGCAAGCGTGGTCATGGGGTTATGGTTGGATGTGATCTTTGATGAAATGCAGAAATAGAGAAGTAATTGTCAGGGATGTTTCAGTTTTCAAGGGTATGAGAATAACAGATCTTCATCTTAATTTTCCTTTGTCTTCGCCTCTTTGCAAACTAGTAGATTATTTCCACAACAATCTCCAGTACAGCAGGGAGCCATGTTGAACTGGAGACGCACATCCCAGTTCAGCAGGGAGCCCTGTTGAACTGGAGACGCACATCCCAGTCCAGCGGGGAGCCCTGTTGAACTGGAGACGCACATCCCAGTCCAGCGGGGAGCCCTGTTGAACTGGAGACGCACATCTCAGTACAGTAGGGGGACCTGTTGAACTGGAGATGAACGTGTAGATGCTAAATAACATGTCAATTGTCACAAATTTCCATCGGGAAGCAAATCAATAGCTGCTCATTATTGATTAGGGCCTCCAATTTCGACAGCTAATTACTACCATTAAACATGTTCGAATATGCTCATGTGTGGCACCGTTGCAATCGCCTGGAAGCGTAGATGTTGAAGGACACCTTGTTCGCCCTCTTACGCCACCGGGAAGATATTTACATGCTTCTGATTGACTAATGAATTGATTCAGCTATTCCCCCAGAAGTCTGGTGTCAAAAGGTCAAAAGGAGCCGGCACCACGCCGCTTATGAGACAAAAGTTAATGTGTATTTCTCTTGTAACTTTTTGTCATTATTAAAGAGAAGCCTGATTCTCAGATATGCGTGTTGGATGGCTAGGGTGTAGGTCTGGGAAGAACTTCAGGCCAAAATCTTGCAAGCGAGCCGCTGTGTTCAGGTGCAACGAGATGGAGCACTTGCTGAGTCATTTCCTGTAGGGCTGGAGCCACAGGTTGAAGCGTATGCGTCCTTTGAGACCCCCTTTGATATATAAGAGACCTCAAAGTACAGCTTACTTAAATGTTGTCGACCTGCAGTCACCTATTGCATCACTTCCTTTAGGGCTTCGGCCTCCTAATTGATCATTGTAGTATAATTGAATGCCCTCTTTCATATATATGATACCTCCACCACTGGGACGTGGCAACAATTCTCCAAATCCATATGGGGAGGGGGGGGGGTGATGCTTGTGGACAGTAGGGTTGTACACTAGACATAAATAGGAAGCAAACTCAGGAGAAGGAATGACCTCTCACAAATATATATTCAATAAATTGTTACAAATAACCCTGCCTCGTTAAATCATTAAGCTTGGTGTTTTGCTTTCAAAAATAGGTTATAGAAGTCTAAACTGCAGAAAATAAAAACATCCAAGCTGCCTTTTAAGGATACCTTGGAATATCTGTCTATTTTTTAACCATCGGACCCTAGTTTACGACAAAAACAACACAATGGACGGCAGCTCCTTTGCCGCGTGGTTTTTAGAGCCATGTAATGGGGCTTTGACTTCGAACTTCGTGATTCGAATATAATTCGAATATCAAAAAAAATAAAAATAATTCGAACGAATATTAGGCAGCCCTTAATATTCGAACCTGTTATGGGCAGGCCAAGAGGGAGAGACGTCGGAGAACCCATGCAGTCTATTCATAATATTGTAATGACCACGGAAGAGGCAGTGAATGAAGTATTGATTAGACAGCGATTTATTAGAAACATAATAAACCGTTGGAACACGCAAGACCGGTAACCATAGCAACGCCTGCAAACAAACCTCGCAAAGCCCAATCCAGGGCTGAATCCGAATACTCATACTTATAGTATGCATTTTGTAGTACGCCACAAATATAGCGCGTCCGAATGCTCAGTGTGCATTGTGTAGCACGGAAAACGTTTCCGAATGCGTACTACCGCCACAGTATACAACGGTAGGTCACTACGTTACCAGACTACGAGTCTGGTAACGAACGAAGAAGAGATGGCTGACCCGACACTACCAACAGCGGCTTAGAAAGACGTCATAGAAAGCGGCGAAAAAAAGAGACATTAAAAAGAGTAAAAAAGTAAAGTAAGTAATTAAGTAAAAAGAGACATTTTTAATTTAATAGCAACGATGACAAGATGGAAAACAGGTAACTTATCAAGGTAATTTTGCCGGCATCTGAGGGGAGACACGTCATCTCCAAACATCCGGTGGAGTTACGGCGGTGTTCGGAAGAGTTCAGAGGCGTTCTACGCATAGCTGTAGACCGTACTACAAGTGTAGTACGGTCAAGTAGTAGACACTGAACATAAATAGTATGTAATAAGTACTCGGATTCAGCCCAGGTATTACTGAAGGCATTTAATGGTCAAAATATTATTAATAAATATTCGAATATATTCGAATACTAATATTAATAAACAAACGAACTTCGAATATGATTTTTGGCCAAAAGTCAAAGCCCTACCATGTAAGGATTAGAGGGGCTGGTCGATAGCAACCACCATAGCAACCATGACGGTCAAGTGACTGGATGCAACCCCGTTGAAAAAAATAGAATACCACCCTACACACTGAGGAGAATAATGATATTTAAATTATTATGACCATGAAGTCTTTATTTGCATGGGTTTACATTTCGTTCTGTGTAGCATGGAAAAATCGGAGAAACACTCCCATTCAGAATGCATTGGTTTACATTTCGTTCTTTGGAGCACAGTTCTTTTTATTTATTTATTTATTTATTTTCAGTTTTTGTGGAGGTGCTTCAAAGATGCTAATTTTTCTGCAATAATCCAAATTCCAATGGAAAAACCCGTTGGCTTTTTGTCAAGGGAAACCCAGGTCGACGCTCACTTCCGGGTTGGCCAACATACGTCATCCCTCCACCACTCTATACTGTAAAAACACATGTTCAAGTTGAATGATAATGCATGAATCTATTCATGCTATTCATGACAATTATTTTGCCCATGGTGGATCCAGATCTGTTCCGGAGCATTTCTGCACCTCGGGCAACAGCGCAGGGTTGCCAGGTCCTGCCTGCAAAAAACGTCCTGCCCACATACCGTTCAAAATCCACCCAAAATGTCCTAGAAGCAGCCCAAGTTGTTGTTTTAGCAGCGAAATGCATTGTGTGCGTGTGTGTGTGTGTGTGTGTGCGTGCGTGTGTGTGTGTGTGTATGTGTGCTAACACGCTATTTTATGTTGAAATGTGACGTAATCCAGTGTTCACGAAAACGTACACTGAAAACGTACACAAAGTAACGGTTTAATAACACAAACGCAGGAAACACGTGAGCTGCTAGTTTAGCGAAAGCAGCGTCCCTAGCAACCTGACGTCGTTGAAACATGCGAGCGAGACGATTAAATCTTCCTAATTATAAAACTAAAGATCAGACACAATCACTGACTGAAGATTATGCAAGTAAAAAGTATATTTCTCGCTAGAAATGTTATTAGAAACACGTTTAACGGTGAATCAATCCTAAAATATTGCATTTCCAATTCAGATAATAAAGATTAATAAAGATCATACACATTCACTGATTGAAGATTATTCAAGGAAAAAGTACATTTCTCACTAGAAATGTCATCAGAAACACGTTTAATGGTGAATCTGTCAAACAAATCAATCGACAATAGTTGCATAACGTGACGGCATCACCGTTGATAGACATTGATTTCCTTTCGTCTATATCCGACGGTGAGGGATTAACATGAATGTCTATCTGGCGTTGAAAAACGACGAAAAAGGTAACCTACCCATTTTTCGTCGGAAATTGACGCGAGGGATCCTTGGCCATGCGTCACACATTTGACGAGTAGGGAGTGAGACTGTGTTGCAACATGTTGACCTGCCAGATAGGTAACGTCTGGCAGGTAGACGAAAAAAAATCCCAAGCTTTTAGCCTTAATTGCTAAATGCCCTGAAATGTAGCCTAAATGTCTAGGTGTGTAAGATCCGTCATTTGCCCCACACTGTTACACAAGTTCCTGAGAATCCTCAAAATTCTTTACAGCGGGCTTTAAACGAGGATGAGGTCGATGGACACCAACAGTGAATAAAACCTGATTATGACTGACCTTATTTACCATGTCGAGGACTATAGGAGACAAACTGAACGCGAAGACGGTGATCATTGGCATTATTCAAAGCATCTCGAAAAATAAATGTAGTTGGTTGTCCGATAGACTGAATACGTAAGGAGACGGCTGCCATTATCCTGGCCAGGACAGAATGCAGACGTATTGCACTTTGTCCCTGCTTTGTGTCGTTTAATGATTAACAAGTTGATAAGCCAAAAAGCTGACTTTCAATTTGCCACATTGCCCCGGCTGTGACGGTAGTGCCCGAGTTTATAGCCCTATAATATAATACTTGATAGGCCCACCGTTGATACCGCCGTCACGTGACCTATCTGGCAGGTACACTCTGACCCTCATGAAACTGATGGTCCACTCTGATCTGAGCCTACCTCCTGCAACATATAACTTAACTCTGTTCCATGTTAGACCATTTGTCTAGATTAATTATTACATATTTTAGTTACACATTGGTGAACTGAAATAGCTGGAGGAAGAGCCTACCGGTGGCTGATGGTCTGATCTCTTATCATTGCTTGGTGTCTTATTTATTTTCTTATTTAAAATGTATTTATTGCATTGAAATACATTTACTATTATAAACAAAGTGCTTTATTTTATGTTTAAAGTTTGTATGTTTTGCAGGATTATACATATCAAATTCATCATGATTGAATTAATATAGGAAGCCCCGTGAGTTTCTCTCGGAGGTTCTGTCAAATGTTCTTACATTGTTGGTCCGCCCAACAAAGTCCAGTGTGCACGCTGACCGAACCCAATGAAAATGCCTCAAAGTCTCACCTGGCTTCACCCTTATCGGACCGAGTCCCCCGATCTCAATGTGTGAAAGTATCCCCGAGGTAGGAGGACCGAGACCGGGTTCACAATCAAACCCGTAAAGAACCATCAGGGGAATGCGCCTAGCGTCGATCAGACGGACCGCTCAGCTCAGGGATGACGGAACCCGAGGATCTTCGGACCACGTTTTTGATAGACAATAGCCTACATCTGGATGTATGTAGGCTATTCATTTACAATTAAAATGGCCTCGAGAGACATTGTTTTACTTGCGATACGTATTCAGAAATCGATTGCTCCTTGATAGACGATGAGCTGAACGCCTTTCCTTATGGCTTTCATATCTGTAGTGAGACTAGCCAGACCACCGTGTCGCGTTATCACTGCAAAACGTCCACGAAAGCCGTGGGAGTGGGAGTGGTAACCCGGGCCACGGACTGCTTACTTATCATTTTCTTTTCCATAGTATAAATTGAGAACAAGCTAACATTCTGATACCAGTCGAATCACAACCCTTCCACCTCGAACCATGTTTCCGCACTCGATCAATATAAGTGCGCGGCACTATAGCCTGCTACAATCTACAACACATTTTTAAACCCAGGGCCTACTGTATAAGAGGTTAAACCACTTCAATAAATAGCAAAAGAAGCAGTTTAGCAATGATGTAAAGACGACGCATTATCTATATGAGACTAGCTGCCTACCAAACTCAAATTAAAACTGCGTCATATCCAAACTGAAACCAGTTACATATTCCGCCAGCAGATGTCACAGCACGACTCACTCATAAATCATCGAGGTTGCGTCCCAAAGCCCAGGCTGCAGCCTTCGTGACACTGAGGGGACGTCTGACCCGAACAGAACCTGATGTCAACCCAGTCTGGTGTATCAGCTGGTTTCTGACTCTTAAGGTTTTGTTTGAGTGAGTGAATTGAACATAGTGCATATGCACTATCTTTACCTGAATAAAGACAATGGGAATATAGAACCTTATTTTGAACACGTTTACAAAATATTAAACATGTCCTGATTTTATTGACTACATCTTCTATGTTTAGCATTTTATATCGATAACATTGCAAGTAGAAAAATAAAGTTAATTCAAAAGACACATAAAATAACACAAAAAGACCAATAAATAGCCCCTTTTCCGGGACCTCCACTGGCTCCCTGTAGTCGCTCACATCAGATTCCAGACGACGGTTCCGTCCTACAAGGCGGTCAATGGAGCTGCCCCCGCCTCCCTCCCAGCGTTGGTCAGACCACCCCCCAGGTCGAGCGCTCCGCTCAACCCCTTCAGCTGGAGGCCTGGTGCCGCCATCGCTGAGAGCGAGCCAAGGTCCATCACCAAAGTCCCAACTGGGCGTCCCCCAGGGAGCAGGAGGTCCCAGGGAGCAGGAGGTCCCAGGGGGACGGCGCCCGGGGAGCAGGAGGTCCCGGGGGGACGGCGCCCGGGGAGCAGGAGGTCCCGGGGGGACGGCGCCCGGGGAGCAGGAGGTCCCGGGGGGACGGCGCCCGGGCGCTGGGTGCTTCAGACACCTCACACTATCTGTTAACACCACGCTTGTCTTTGCTGTGTGAGCCACAGATAGAAGAATAATGTGAGGATTGATCAAATAATGATAATAAACACCACGCCTCTTCTCCTGTTAAAGCTGGCATCAGGGAGGAATCAGACTGGTGTATTTCCTCCCCTAGTATCTCAGTTTGAATACTCAGATTCACTTTCAGGTTGATCCAGAATTTCTAGAACTGGCGTTACTTCTGCAATGTCATTCCCCTTCAATAGTGAAACACGGTTGATGTTTAGGGTCTGATCCTGGTACTGGACCCATCTCGATGTCTCTCTCTCCAGCACCAGACCTGTAGGCTGACTGGGAGGTAGAAGGGATGGACCGGGGCGAGGAGGTGATGGACTGGGAGGAGGAGGGGCTGGACTGGGAGGTGGAGGGGCTGGACTGGGAGGAGGAGGGGCTGGACTGGGAGGTGGAGGGGATGGACTGGGAGGCGCTAAGGATGTTGTTCAGTAGGTCTGCCACTCTGGTCCCTCTGCTAGGTAGGCTCTGACTCTCTGGTACAATTAGATGAAATGTTTTGAATCACAGCGATATCATTTGACTTGGTGTGAGTCAGTAACCCTTGCACATCACTGGATATTAATAAATGATCTGTAACTCATTCACACAGTGATACATGTGGAAGAAGAACTTACCCCAACACTCCTTCCCCTGTTCCAGTGTTTCCTTTTTCAATAAAATAAAAATGTGAATCAAATATGAACATTGGGTTCATTGCAAGGTCATCCTCAGTGGTGGATTAAGGTGGTCATTGGCCCCTAGGCTACTATTTGTGTGAGGCCCCCTTAATGATCACGCAGAAAAAAATCCATTTAGTGCCATGTGTAAAAGCGAGCTAGGAATATTACACGGCCCTCACACACACACACTAAAAAAAACAACAATGATACAGAAACAAGTGTGAGTTCCCCATAGCTGCTGCGACCACGTATTTCTGTCTGGCCAATCCAGGGCCCCTTGCACACCTGGGCCCCTAGGCTCAGCCGAGGCTAGCCTGGGTGTTAATCCGCCTCTGGTCATCATCTAATAACTCCACCACTGCCAGCTAGGTTCACACATATTATTGTGTTCTGTATCAAACAAGTTATAACACTTACCTTCAGACGTCTTTGATTTGCGTATTCTATATAGAGATAAACAATACAGCAACATGTCAGGACAGAAGTCACTATCATTCAGCATAACCTTGATACTTGTTAGCTCAATGTAACCATACATTAGTTTAATGTGACCATGATACTCGTTAAAGTTGAATGCAAATGATACATGTTAGAGTTTAATGTTAGTTTAATGTAACCATGATACATGTTAGTTTAATGTAACCCTTACCTACCAGGACTATGACTGATATTATGAAATATGCAGTAACCCTTGCAAGTAAATGGATATTATTAAATGATCTCTTACTCATTTACAAAGTGAAACATGTAGAATAAGAACATACTATGTAAGTTAATCTCTATTAAAGAAAAAGTGAATAAAATATCAACATTGGGTTCATTACAAGGTCATCATCTAATGACTCCACCACTGCCAGCTAGGGTCACACATATTATTGTGTTCTGTATAAAACCAGGAATAACACTTACCTTCTTACGTCTTCTATAAACCCATGCTATATAGAGATAAACAATACAGTAACATGTCAGGAGAGAAGTCTCTATCATTCCGCATCACCATGATAGATGTTAGTTCAGTGTAACATAATGCATTATTGTTTAATGAAACATGATACATGTTCATTTAATGTAACCATGATACATGTTTTATTATTGTAACCATGACATGTTAAAGTTTAATTTAACCATGATACATATTATTTAAGTGTTACATAATACATGCTAGTTTAATGTTACCATAATACATTATGGTTTAAAGTAACATGATACATGTTAAGAGTTTAATGTCACATGATACATGATAGAGCTGAATGTAATGCTTACCTCTCTTCACCGTTAAACGTGTTTCTAATGATATAATGAGAGATATGCATCCTATTATACAATACAACACAATCATCACATATTTAATGCACGTAGAATCAGTTCATGTTAGTTTATTGTAACATAATAAATGCACGTTTAATGTAACCATAATACATTAATGTTGAATGTAACCATAATACATGTTAGATATTAATGTCACGCTTACCTCCCAGGACGATGATTGATATAAGAGATATGCATCCTATTATTATGACCCCAATCACAACGTATTTAACACATGTAGAATCAGTTGAACCAGTTCCTGGTTTTATCTGCACCCATCTCACAGAATCCCATCTGAAATGAGAAAGACCAAACGACCTTTAGTTCTAAGAATAGTAGACTGGGTGTTGGACTCCAGGTTTAAAAGGTACTGGGTTCGATCCCCAATGTCCACAACCTTCCTGTAGGCCTTCAGGAAGGTTCTTGAGCTAGATGCCTGACCCCTACCTGCTCCTAATGACCTGTACCTCCCTGTGTCTGAGTTCACTGTACACCGCTTTGGAGAAATTGACTGAATGGAAGTTATATATAATGTCAAGCATTAATGACCTTTAAACAATATCTAATTGTGATCATAAAAAAACGAACATAAAATGATGAATATGGCATGTATCTTAACGACAGGCAAATAAAAGCCACACCAGTACATGATATATGGCCCAGGCCTAATTCTTAACACACCATTCTTGTACTGTATGTATAGATTGTTTAATTAACTCCACTTACGTTGTGTGGGGTTGGCATGACGATGTGCCAT
Source organism: Gadus morhua (assembly GCF_902167405.1). Taxonomy (NCBI): domain Eukaryota; kingdom Metazoa; phylum Chordata; class Actinopteri; order Gadiformes; family Gadidae; genus Gadus; species Gadus morhua. The sequence goes on from NC_044048.1 coordinate 29,224,221, forward strand.
CTGAGAATGTTCCATCAGTAAAGTGAAGGCACTCCGTGTCTTTATCTGCTGTTCCTGTAGGAATATTCATGTTTTATTAAAACACAACCATTCTGAGATGATTAATCAAAAGGTGTTTGTGGGTATCTCTGCCAGACTGTTGTAGATGATCGTGGAGTAACTTGGACACTAATTAATTAAATGGTAAGAAGCTGGATGGCCCTTATGGGACTGAATAGGTTCAGTAGATGTCAATTTATTTAAGAATTTATCTATAATCTATGTGTCCGTACAGTATATATAGAACGCCAACCTCTTTGACCGATGTATTGTCCAGGACTGCAAAGCGTGTGTCTCTGAGCGGCCCGACATCCACCTCTGTTAGGGTCACTACAGAAGAATCCATCCAGGACCTCACACACAGCATCTGATGTTGATGAACACGACTTCTTCACCTTCAGACCGAGACCTGTCAATCACAACAGTTACAGAGGAACCTCAGACAACCTGAGAGTACACAACTTCTGATATAAACATGAACAACACAACTTCTGATGTAAACATAAACAACACAACTCTCATATAAACATGAATAACACAACTTCTGATATAAACATGAACAACACAACGTTCCCATCAACACAACATATGGGGGTTGCATGGGGGGCATTTCCATTAAATAACAGATGTACCTGCGTCACACTTTGTACAGGTAGAGCATTGCTTCTGTTCATTACGGCCGGCTTGGAAAGTACCACCGGGGCACCTTAAGCACTCTGTAATGATTCTCTCTGTGCAGTCCTTTACAACATGACATCCTGTTGAAAATAACATTTTGAATATGTTGTAGATTCATAGATTTGTGGACCGTCTTTATGTAAATTTGTAAACTGTATATCCTGTATATGTTTATTTGTAGATAGCAGACATGGGGGACTCGAGTCACATGACTTGACTCGAGTCAGACTCGAGTCGCAAATTTGAGGACTTGAGACTTGCTTGACTAACACTGATAAAAGACTCGACTTGACTTTGACTTGGTCTTCATGACTTGAGACTTGACTTTGACTTGAGACAGATGACTCGAAATGACTTTTTTAAAGTTAGATTAAATGTTGGATATGGGATTTGCGATACGCCAGCCGATTTTAAAAATACACAACTCAAATGGTCCTACCCCCTCTCGTTCAACGCTGACTCTGACTCCACCCATTCCAAGAACATGGACGCTCAATCACGCAAGAGCGCGAACACAGATGCGCGAGAGTGAGCCAGGCTAGCTAGGTTGGAGTTTAGGGTTGTCTTCTAGTGCTAGGTCCAAATGTTGATTAGCTAGTTAGCTAGCTCCAGTAGCTACCGCAGGATAACAACAAACAGAAGCTTGCTCTGGGTCACGAGCTTTGAGTACGTGCACGTGCACGAAGTGGTCACTCGCGGGGAGCGGGGGAGGGGGAGTGCAGTACGATTTTCATGTCAGCAGGCTACTTCTAACTCAGTGGCTGTAAGTGGGTTATAATAATGATTTCAAGTAATTTTCAAGTAAAATTACACCGTCAGAGCCAGAGCGTCAGACTGGGCTGTTCTCAGCATACCGCAAAAAAATTAAGAGGGTTCAAGTTCCAGTCCCCAAATTCAGTTAAACCACTACCTGGACATTTGTGATGGACAGAGCTGCCTTCAGTTTTGGGCCTATTCACATAATGGTTTTGGAATGTTTTGAATAGTTTGAGTTATTGTTAATGTTAAGACATTTTTATTGTTAATGTTGAAATAAAACTCAACTTATAAACCACTCACTCTACCGATTTTTTAATGTGGAAACTGGGTTAGATGATCAGATTTTTGTATGACTTGAATTGTGACTTGCTTGACCTGAGCAATGACTTGACTTGTGACTTGTTTGATTCTCACCACAGTGACTTGGGACTTGCTTGAGACTTGAAGGTTATGACTTGAGACTTGCTTGTGACTTGCACATGAGTGACCCCCACCTCTGGTAGATAGTACAAGTTGTAGAGTCAGACAGCGTGACAACAGTTCAGATATTTACCAGGCGGACATGATGGGCAACACCACCATCCTGCCCCGTCTTCTGCTCTGTACTCATACGGGGGACAATGTGAAGGTGAATCAACGCCAAAGTAACAAGTAATAATAATTAATATGAATTGTAGAAACATGGTTGTCAGGTTTGGTTGGGCTTCAACCATCAAACTTCTGTCCCAGACTTTTCTTGACCTTCAGAAATATCTGGGGAGAGATGAAAGAAAAGAAGTTCATCAATTAAATAACGAGTTCTGGGGACGGGGTTAGAAGACCATTTGGGGGTTTGAAAAGAGTTGTGTTTGGTTCAATCAGACTATTCATACTGTTCTGTAGTTAGTTATTATATCTGTGTTGTTAATAAATAAAGATGTTATACCCCAGTTGCATGCTTAAATGTAGCCTACTTGATGTTACCAATAGAGGTTTGTATATGTGGTTCTGTAGACATAAGTTGAATAAGAATTGTACACTAAATTAAAATATCTCATATGCGGCTAAAATAAGGACCGTGAACGTTTAACAGTCACAAAAAGCGGGAAAAAAACTCACTTTTGAACGTCTTTAACCACGTCCTTATGGCTTTGGTCCCACACTGATTCTAGCGACACGCCTAAGTAGGATGATGGCACACACACACACACACACACACACACACACACACACACACACACACACACACACACACACACACACACACACACACACACACACACACACACACACACACACACACAAACTACGGAAAAATATAATGAGCTGAAGTGGTCAGTGTGCTGGAAAAACAGAGAGGGTCAAGCAAATCCGGTGCTCAGTAAACATAAGATTTAAATAAATCGGTATCCGATAAGGAGTGGACGTTTAGAACAACCTCTATTTTAGGAGATCTTTCGGGCAAAACCCCAGACTAATGAGTAAACGTGGTCATTGGGTTATGGTTGGATGTGAGCTCTGATGAAATGCAGAAATAGAGAAGGAAATGTCATGGATGTTTCCGTCTTCACGGTGCAATGAGAATAAAAGCTCTTAATGTTAATATTGCTTTGTCTTCGCCTCTTTGCAAACTAGTCGATTATTTCCACAACAATCTCCAGTACAGCGGGAAGCCCAGTTGAACTGGAGACGCACATCCCAGTACAGCAGGGAGCCCCGTTGAACTGGAGACGCACATCCCAGTACAGAAGGGAGCCCCGTTGAACTGGAGACGCACATCCCAGTACAGCAGGGAGCCCTGTTGAACTGGAGACGCACATCCCAGTACAGAAGGGAGCCCTGTTGAACTGGAGACGCACATCCCAGTACAGTGGGAAGCCCTGTTGAACTGGAGACGCACATCCCAGTACAGCAGGGAGCCCTGTTGTACTGGAGACCCACATCCCAGTACAGCGGGGAGCCCTGTTGAACTGGAGACGCACATCCCAGTACAGCGGGCAGCCCTGTTGTACTAGAGACGCACATCCCAGTACAGCGGGCAGCCCTGTTGTACTAGAGACCCACATCCCAGTACAGTGGGGATGTGCACATTATCCTCAGGATAATGTCTGACATCAGAGGAGTTGCAGTGTTGGGCTCAGTCTCAATCCTTAGCTCCAACCAAAATCTCCCCCCTACGCCTCGCTGTTGCGCGTTCATGCGCAGCGAGACGTGTCCCGAAAGCCTTTTTAAGGCAGGGTAAGGGGTGAGGGGGGGGGCTAGCATCTCCTTGAAGCTAGGATTTTCGATGGGCACCCCAGCAACGCTACAGTTGTGACTTGCTCCCGTTTACATGCAGTGACACGTTTTTCTTTGGCTCATGCAGGTATTAATGTTTTATCTGTTTTGTGTATATTATCTATGCTGGTTATGTTTATGTTTGTTGGATTGCAGTTAATTGCATTCATTATGCTATTTTGTTTATTTTCATGTTATTGTAAATATTGTCAGAATGCTGACAATATTTTATTTTACTTTACATTTAATTCTTCATTATTCAGGCATTACAGAACTTTCATGGTCATAAATAAAAAATACGAACTGCAGTTTAATTTCTTTGTTTGTTCTTGAATTGACGTAGAATGGAGCAAAGATTCCTGGGATTGGGAAATGCGTTTATCCAATAAACAGATGGAGGTCAAGTCTATTTTCGGAAATGTAGGGGGATATATGAGTGGCCCCACGTCGAATGGTATGACCCAAGATACGTCAGACAGAGAAAGCGCGCAAATTCGATGGTACCACCTTGTCATTTGTTTACCCAGGTGCCATGGCAACACCATTGTTACCTTTCATTGGCTGAATCTTTGAGAACGTTGTAGACTCAATCGATATAAGGTCGCGGGGAGACGAAGCTCTGTTTGTTTGTATATTTTATTTACGTGACCATATTTTTGTTTTATGTTAAAAAAAAAGATTCAAAGAACCAGTTCTTCTTGTTTTGGGGAACCAGTTCTTGTCGTTCACGTTCGGGATTCGTTCGTTGTGAACGAATCGGTCACAACCGACTCATCCCTAATGCTCACGCATTTGAAAAGGCACCATCCAGGTGTTACTATCACCGTTGCTGTGAAAAAAAAACTAGCCGTGCAAACCCAGCTCACGACACTATTTCACCAACCCCTGTCTGACAATTCAGAAATACAAATTCCATAACAAAGTCTATTGGTGTTTTCATTGCTGCTGATCTACGGCCATTCTCCATTGTTGACAAACAAGCATTTTTTAATTTTCCCATTAACTATGAACCGTACCGTCCTGTACCGTACCATGACTTCAAAACGGAGGCATGTACCGAACAGTGACTTTTGTGTACCGTTACACCCCTATTTAAAACCGACCCTTTTTTGGGCCCCTTTTGCCTTTTTTGTAATGTGCAATATTAGTTCAATTATATCACTGGTTCTTGATATTTATGTTTTACATGGATGGCATACTACCTCAAATTCTATATTTGTTCTGGTTTGACATATTATGTTGATCTTTTATAATGTTTGATCCAAAATAAAGTGCAATATTGGAGTATCTAACAGGTTTTGAGCATGTATAATATTCTCATCATGCCGTGTTTTTCCATGTGGGTAAGGTTGCATTCCTAAGACATTCAATGCAGTAAAATTCCAAAGACAGATTTGTATAAAAAGATCAAAAAAATAAAATACAAATAAAGATCAAAACCCTTTCAACGACTACTAATGACGTACTGTAACTGGGTCTGGAATAGTGTTGGCTCGTTCGTTCGCGAACCGGTTCGAATGACCGAGGCTTTAGGACGAACGTACTGAACCGGTTCGTCTCTCTCGTTCGTTCGGTCGTCTCGTTCATCATTCGATTCTCCGGAAACACGACTGAACGAACGAACGAGTTTCCGGTAGCACTAACTCCACTGAGTCTGACTGACTCAACTGAGAACCGTGCAATGGCGTGCATTCCATGATGCGATTCACCGTTACTGGAAACTAGGCTGAATCGCGAACGACTCCTCCACATTCAGTCGAGTTTCCGGTGAATCGATTCACCGGAAACTCGACTGAACTGGGAGGAGTCGTTCACGAATCGTATGTTCGTTCAGCCTGGACGAACGAACGATTCGCGAACGACTCCTCGTGGCGAACTGAATCACGTGAACTGGGTCACGGAAACGAATCATTGAATCCACCACTAGTCTTGAAGGGTTGTCAACCCATTTCGTAGGGGTAGAGTTGAGGGGTATGGTTAAGGGTTGCGTAAGGTGGAGATTTGGAAGACCAAAGGAACGGGATACGGCCTAACTGTTGGCTACATAACTAGAGTCCCTTTCACACATGCAACGGTTCAAATTGATTAGTTATGCGATTCACTCACACCACCACCCTTGTCTCGGTTTCATTTACAGCAGGATTTATTTCCGTTTTGGCTATAACAGGTTAATATACGAGCTCCCGAAACGCATGTTAATACCAGGTGCAAAGCGGGGAGTTCATCACCGTGAACAAAAAACCTGAATATAACTAAATAATCATTCTTCAAATAGCCTACCTTATGATGTTCCAAGGAGCCATAATGTTTGATGAAACTCTTTGTTGTTTCTCCGTGAGCGACCTGAGTGAAACAGAAAGTACGAATGGCCCCATAAATCATTCTTTTTTATAGTTTTATAAACCAACTGAATTTTATAAAATACTGACTTGAATATAATGACAAGGATATCAGATTAGACAGCGTTTATATTACCTTACTTTAATTGAGAGCGTCGAAACATTTAAACTCTTCTGCCTTAATCTGCAACAAAACAGAGGAAAGTCATGAATATTCATGACGCTCAACAGTTGCGAAGCTAGACCTTTTTTTTTAGACCTCTCACAAGCAATGAGAGAATAGATGCTGTAATGAACAGGCACAAGTGGGCTAGTAAAACTGAGCGCAACCTTCCTGCAAGAATCTCTAACCTCTGATTGGTCGGTGGGCGTCTCCTGTTTGACAAAACCAAAAAGGCAGCATGAGCACACTTAACATACTTTCTACTGTTTTGTCTGTCAAAAAGGCTTGCTAGTTTATCAGAAAATCCACGATTTCCAGCTGTGTTATAACATGACCAGCTAATAACAATAATAATTTTAAAACCTTGACATAATCTGTCAGATGACTATTAAATGACAGTTGACCCCAAGGCGATTCTATCTATGCCTCCTCTTCAATTGCCTCATGTTTTAGTCAGCAGGGGCTTGTAATGCTGCGTAGCATGATAAGCATGATAAGGTGCAAGGAGCAGAAAAAGTTGACATGGGTGCTAATTTTCAGTTGAAAAAAAACGCTGGCATTATTTTATCAGCTGAGGGCGTTGACATTGACATAACAACGTGAGCTAATCAACCACCCGCCTGTTGTCGAGTCCCTGCCGGTCTGCTCCCCTGTTTCCGGCTCCTCGCCCGCCTGTCTGCCCTCCTGATACCTACCCCTCGCCTGCCCGACTACCCGCCCGCCGACGGAAGCCCCAGTCTACCTGATTGCCTGCCGTTCCCCAACTCTTGCCTGCCGCCGTTTACTCTGCCTCTCCGATCCTGATCATCATCAGTTTAAGTATGAAACTTTCAGGAGCCTAAATGTTTGTGTGCGCTTCTGTGTGACTAGAAACAATTAGACATGATTTTCTAATCATCTTTGTTATTTTGTATGATTATATAACTATGTTTAAACAACTTTAGTTAGATCACATTTATTAGATCACATTTCAGATTTCTTTAAATGCACAACTATCGAAAATATTTCCTTCAATATTTGTTTTTGTTTCGTAAAAGAAACAAAATGATATGATGTTGTAGGCTATATAACTTATATGATATGATATATGAAAACTGATATGTCTACATGGTATGATTTGGGAGACACTTCATGTTGGACGAAAACACAACAGCAAGACAGAGTCCCTCTGTGATCCGGATCAAAGGCTGAACCCACGGGAAGCCTCTCCTATTTGTTCCAGTGGAGTCCATACGTCCTGCGCTCTGTGAGCTAGCTTCCCTGGTCCCTTCGCCGCTACAGACCTTTCCTTTGAACACCTTTACCACACGACGGCCAGCCAGCACCAGTCCCACCGCCGCCGGGCCCCCATTCTCCTGAATTCTTTTTTTTTAACTTGTATTTTTTTAAGATCCTTCCTGACACAAGTGTTGCGATTACCTGCCTATTTTTTTTGTGTTTGGTAGAAGCATACTTTCTGCTGATGTTGTCCACTAGGGCATGGTGGAAAACTAAAGTTTTGGGCACCTCTCGAGACACAGGAACCCCTCCTAAGAGGCGGCGGGTTTTTGATCTGGGTGACTCTGAATTCTGGTGTAGTCTTGTTAGTCTTTTCCTGTATTTTTCAGTTTTTCTTTTCTGTTTATTGAGTGATTCCTTAAGAGCCTGGATTTCTCTGTATAAGTTTGACTCCCTTCTTTTGACTTTCTTCCTTCCAGCACTTCTGTCTAAAATGATAAACAAAGCATTAGTTTATAGATCATGAGTTCTAAACTTCATATCCATTGAAAAGAAAAACGATGACAAGCCGTTACTCTAGTTTTTTCAACATCATTTCATAGTTTATTGATAAACCTATTTTCTATGAAGAAAAATCTCTACCTTGACATCTGAGGCTGTGGATTAACTTCAGGACTCTGGGGTGGAGTAAACTGGCTCTATCACTTTCTTTCTCTCTCTGGTCTGACGTTGGGCTTTTCTCCAATATGCTTGCTTCCTTCTCTTCCCCCTCTTGCTTAAATCTTTCACTGCCTTCACCTTTCCTCGCTGCTTGTTCTCTTGCCATGTCTCCCTGTGCTTCTGTAAATATGCAGCCCTTTTCTCAGGATCAGCATTACGCCAGGCCCTGTACTGGCGCTGCTTGTCAGCAGCAGATACGCGACTCATCTTCCTAAAACAGTTAGTTAATACTTAGTTAACACTATTAATGGTTAGTTAATGTACCAGTTATTCAGTATGTATTCATTATTAAAAAACAAAACAATGTAAGCATAAACTATCACAATGAAACCTGGCAACATGTCAACAGTGTTACTCCCTGTCAACTGTGTTACACTTGATGGGTAACAGTTGAGAGGTAACACGGTTGACAGTTCGGCCATTTTGGGGCCTTGTGCTAACTGTCAACCTTGAACCTGTCGCCATATGACCTTGATCAACTCGTGTTTTGATACACTTTCAGTTAATATTAGTAAGAAATAATGTGTAATACAAGTGAACAAGAGAATGTTGATAACACAGTTGAGAAGCCATTAACCCACTCAATGTAAAACCCAAATTATTGATGAAATATTGAAAAGGAGAAGGAAAAACTTACCCAACTGTTTTCAAATTGACCACCACTGCAGGAAATGACATCACGTGGTGTTGGACATGTGACTTTGGAGCAAACCACTGCTGAATTATAGGGGTTTTGTCGGTGGGTAACACGGTTGACGGAAATTTCTCGGATTCGCACAAAGTGGATAATTTAATGTTCATTAATAATTAGAATTGTTTTTAAAACACCTTCATCATATTATAATGATTATTTCCAAGAAATAATGATGAAAATAATTCTCAAAAACACATTGTTTATTGTTTTTTCTTAAAGCAACCCCTGACATTCAGCAATTAGGACAGCACAAAAACAGCAACTTATAGTATGGAATATGCATTTTCTGATTTTTCTTTTATAGAACTGTTGACCTTTTTAAGTGAAATGAAAAATAAAGATATTTTGTACAATTTATAAATACAACCTGTGGACATGACATGTACCCCTAATGCAAAGAAATGATTAAAATAGAAAGTTAAAAAGCAGGCACTTTAGTATTAAAATAGAAAATAAAGGCAAAGTTAAAAAAGCTTTTTAGAAAGTGCAATGTATTTAAGATCCACACATCGGCTGTGTAGTGGGAAGCGATTTGATTGGCAGTATGTGTCTGCAAAGACTAGTCCCCCATACGTCAGACACACCCTCGGCCATCCGTCGACGGACGCATGTAGTTTGAACAAGGCCTCAAAAAGCCCCCATCCGTCGACGGACGCATGTAGTTTGAACAAGGCGCCTTGATAACTTAGTTTGCAACTCTTGCGCCCCAAACACCGCACGACCCCGAGAGCTGCCTTTATTTAAAACACCCACTTGTTCATCAAACAACGCACGAACCCTCCCACCAACAGGACCGCCTCGTGGTGGTGGTGGTCGATTCTGACCGACCCCAGCGTTACCACGCTGTAATCTCAGTTGTCTATTTTGCTTTTTCGACTTTTATGACCTATAAACGTTGTTTATTCCGTCACCTTCTGGCTGACAGACTGAGGGGGGGGGGGGGGACTGGGAGGGGAGACCCAGACTGAGGGGGGGGGGGGACTGGGAGGTGGAGGGGGGACCCAGACTGAGGGGGGTGGACCGGGAGGGGGAGGGGGGCACCAGAGTGAGGGGGGTGGACCGGGAGGGGGAGGGGGGACCCAGGCTGAGGGGGGTGACCTGGGAGACTCCATGGTCTCTCCAGATGGGGACTGGTTTTAGTGAGTTTGAGTCATCAGATCCACTTTCAGGTTGATCGTGATATTCGCGAACTGGCGTTACTTCTTCATCTGCAACGTCATTATCCATCAATAGTGAAACACGGTCGGTGGAAAACTTGGGACTTTCAAAGCAGCTTGATACCGACTTGGAGCCCACAGGAAACCTTCTGGCTGACTGGGAGGTGGAGGAGCGCATCAGACTGTGGAGGGTGGACTGGGAGGCTCCACTGTCTCTCTTGGTCTGGACAGGCTGATGGTCCTCCTGATGGTCTGAGACTGACTCAGATCCATTATCTGTGGGGCTTGAGGGAGAGGCTGGACCCAGACTCTGGTCACCATGATGATCATCCATAGTTCCATCAGGGGTAGTTGTGGTACATTCTTGTTGGTCCCTGGTTGGTTCAGGACCGTCAGTGGACCTTAGTGGTGAAGGTTCTGGAAGAGAAGGCAGCAGAGAGTCAGGACATACAGCCAGCCGCCACATGCAGCAACACTCACTGAAGACTGAAGCCCAGTGGAGCAGCTCCGAAAGAGAATATATTTCTCAATTGCAAGAAATGCGAGGTGTGTGGCTTTAGCCCACTATTCCAGTATTGCTCTCTATCAGGCAGATTCCAACCCGCGCTAACAGGGGATCCCCCGCCCCCCCCCCCCCTTGTCCGTTCCATTTGGGAGACTCAGAGGTGAACTGTCCCCCGCGCCCCCCTCCCCTTTCCCCGTCTCACACAGCTTCTGTGCACGCCACCTCCTCAGTAAGCAGGGGCGCCTGCAGCCAGAGGGGCACCAACATGCCAATTCCCCACACAGTGAAATGATAGATAATAGAAAACCGCTTCGCAGCGCTGATGTTTTTTTGCTGCTGTGCTCGTGCCGCCCCCCATGGGTCATGAAAAAATGCCGCCCCGGGCGGATGCCCCCATCGCCCGTGCCTAAAACCACGGGGGGTCATGACGACTCAGTGAGCTACGTTATAAACGCCACTGAGCTGACGTTATGCTGGCCACATCGGCCCAGCTATGAGAGTTGTGTCTTATATACATGGATAGCTCCATTCTATAATCTAATATCTAGATGATGTTGTTCAGTAGGTCTGCCACTCTGGTCCCTCTGCTAGGCAGGCTCTGACTCTCTGGTACAAATTGATAAATGTTTTGAATCACAGCGATATCATTTGACTTGGCCAGTATTAATATTAATAAATGATCTGTTACTCATTTACAAAGTGAAACATGTGGAATAAGAACTTACCAGTTAACCCCCTCTTCTCTTCCGGTGTTTTCTTTCTCTATAAAATAAAATGTGAATAAAATATCAACATTGGGTTCACTACAAGGTCATCATCTAATAACTCCACTACTGCCAGCTAGGGTCACACATATTATTGTGTTCTGTATCAAACCAGTAATAACACTTACCTTCAGACGTATTTGATTAGCCAATCCTATGTAGAGATAAACAATACAGCAACATGTCAGGACAGAAGTCACTATCATTCAGCATAACCTTGATACTTGTTAGTTCAATGTAACCATAAAACATGTTAGAGATTAATGTCATGCTTACCTCCCAGGACGATGATTGATATGCATCCTATTATTATGACCACAATCACAACGTAATGAATACATGTAGAATCAGTTGAATCAGTTCCTGGTTGTATCTGCACCCCTCCCACAGAATCACATCTGAAACCAGAAAGACCAAACCATAACTTATGAAGTAATGATGTTGGACTCAAAGGTACCGGGTTTGATCCCCAATGTCCACAACCTTCCTGTAGGCCTTCAGGAAGGTTCTTGAACTAGATGCCTGACCCCTACCTGCTCTTAATGACCTGTACCTCCCTGTGTCTGAATTCACTGGACGCCGATGTGGAGAAATTGACTGAATGGAAGTTATATATATTGTCAAGTATTAATGACCTTTAAACAATATCTAATTCTGATTATAAAAAAAACGAACATAACATTATGACTATGGTATGTATCTTAAAAACAGGCAAATAAAAGCCACACCAGTACACTATATATTGCCCAGGCCTAATTCTTAACATACCATTATTGTACTGTATGTAGAGATTGTTTAATTAACTCCACTTACTTTGTGTGGTTCTTGCAAGACGGCCGCGTGCCATCTGAGAATGTTCCATCAGTACAGTGAAGGCACTCTGTGTCTTTATCTGCTGTTCCTGTAGGAATATTCATGCATTATTAAAACACGACCGTTCTGAGATGTAGTGGGAACATTTGTGATCATTTTAAAATGTTCTATCGGTTAACAGTTAAAATATCACAAGATCAAAATCGTTTCAATTTTTATCGTTCAACAGCTATAATATTATAAGATCAACATCGTAGGAACAAGGAAACAGAGAATTGTAATTCAAAAGGTGTTTGTGGGTATCATTGCCAGACTGTTCTAGACGATCGTGGAGAAACTTGGACACTAATACATTAAATGGTAAGAAGCTGGATGGCCCTTATGGGACTGAATAGGTTCAGCAGACGTCAATTTATTTAACAATTATCTATAATTAACGTGCCCGTACAGTATATAGAACACCAACCTCTTTGACCGATGTATTGACCAGGACTACAGCTCAGACGGTGTCTCTGAGCGGCCCTACATCCACCTCTGTTAGAGTCACGACAGAAGAATCCATCCAGGACCTCACACACAGCATTTGATGTTGATGAACAAGACTTCTTCACCTTCAGACCGAGACCTGTCAATCACAACAGTTACAGAGGAACCTGAGACAACCTGAGAGTACACAACTTCTGATGTAAACATGAACAACACAACTTCTGATATAAACATGAACAACACAACTTCTGATATAAACATGAACAACACAACTTCTGATATAAACATGAACAACACAACTTCTGATATCAACATGAACAACACAACTTCTGATATAAACATGAACAACACAACTTCTGATATCAACATGAACAACACAACTTCTGATATAAACATGAACAACACAACCTCTGATATAAACATGAACAACACAACTTCTGATATAAACATGAACAACACAACCTCTGATATAAACATGAACAACACAACTTCTGATATAAACATGAACAACACAACTCCTCTGATATAAACATGAACAACACAACTTCTGATATAAACATGAACAACACAACTTCTGATATCAACATGAACAACACAACGTCCTCATCAACACAACATATGGGGGTTGCATGGGGGGCATCTCCATTAAATAACAGATGTACCTGTGTCACACTTTGTACAGGTAGAGCATTGCTTCAGTTTATTATAGCCAGCTTGGTAAGTACCACCGGGGCACCTTGAGCACTCTGTAATGATTCTCTCTGTGCAGTCCTTTACAACATGCCATCCTGTTGGAAAGAACATTTTGAATATGTTGTAGATTCATGGACAGTATATGTTGGACATGTTGTAGATTTGTGGACCGTCTTTATGTAGATTTGTAAACTGTATATCCTGTATCTGTTTTATTTAGTATACGTTGTAGAGTCAGACAGCGTGACAACAGTTCAGATATTTACCAGGCGGACATGATGGGCAACACTCCCATCCTGCCTTGTATTCATTCCGGGGACAAAGTGGAGGTGAAACAACGCCAAAGTAAAGAGTACTAATAATTAATATGAATTTTAGGAACATGGTTGTCAGGTTTGTTTGGGCTTCAACCATCAAACTGCAGTCACAGACTTTTCTTGAAGTTCAAAAATATCTGGGGAGAGATGAAAGAAAAGCAGTTCATCAATTAAATAACGAGTTCTGGGGACGGGGTTAGAAGATCATTTGGGGGTTTGAAAAGATTTGTTGTTTGGTTCAATCAACTATTCATACTGTTCTGTAGTTAGTTATTATTTCTGTGTTGTTAACAAATAAAGATGTTATACCCCAGTTGCATGATTAAATGTAGCCTATTTGACTTTACCAATAGGGGGATTCTTATCTGTGGTTCTGTAAACATAAGTAAAATAAGAATTGTACACTAAATTAAAATATCTGAAAAGCGGCTAAAATAAGGACCGTGAACGTTTAACAAACAGTCACAAAAAGCAGGAAAAAAACCTCACTTTTGAACGTCTTTAACCACGTCCTTATGGCTTTGGTCACACTCTGATTCTGGCGACGCGCCTAAGTAGGATGATCACACACACACACACACACACACACACACACATTACAGAAAAATATAATGAGCTGAAGTGGTCAGTGTGCTGGAAAAACAGTAGAGAGGTGTTCAGTAAAGCAAATCCGGTGTTCAGTAAACAGAAAATTTAAATAAATCGGTCTCCGATAAGGAGTGGACGTTTAGAACAACCACTATTTTAGGAGATTTGTCGGGCAAAACCCCAGACTAATGAGTAAACGTGCTCATTGGGTTATGGTTGGGTGTGAGCTCTGATGAAATGCAGAAATAGAGAAGTAAATGTCATGGATGTTGCCGTTTTCACGGTGCAATGAGAATCAAAGCTCTTAATGTTAATATTCCGTTGTCTTCGCCTCTTTGCAAACTAGTCGATTATTTCCACAACAATCTCCAGTACAGCGGGGAGCCCTGTTGAACTGGAGACACACATCCCAGTACAGCGGGAAGCCCTGTTGAACTGGAGACGCACATCCCAGTACAGCGGGGGGACCTGTTGAACTGGAGACGCACATCCCAGTTCAGCGGGGGGACCTGTTGAACTGGAGACGCACATCCCAGTACAGCGGGGAGCCCTGTTGAACTGGAGACGCACATCCCAGTACAGCGGGCCTCCCAGTTATACTGGAGATTGGCTGGCTGGCTCCTCAGGATAATGTCTGACGTCAGAGGAGTTGCAGTGTTGGGCTCAGTCTCAATCCTTTGCTCCAACCAAAATCTCCCCCCTACGCCTCGCTGTTGCGCGTTCATGCACAGCGAGACGTGTCCCGAAAGCCGTTTTAAGGCAGGGTAAGGGGTGAGGGGGAGGGCCAACATCCCCTTGAAGTTAAGATTTTCGATGGGCACCCCAGCAACGCTACAGTTCCAAGGAAAAACAGTTCAGGAAAATCAACAAAAGTCAAGATGGCGGGCGAAGTGTTTTCTATTTTAATAATCATTAAATAAATGATGATGGCTCTACTAATGAATGACGTATTGTAACTGGGTCTTTAAGGGTTGTCGACCCATTTCGTAGGCGAAGGGTTGAGGGGTAGGGTAGGCCTAACATGCGTTTTGGGAGCAAGGATATTAACCCGTAATCGCCACATCGCCAATAAATCATGGTGTAAATGAACCCAAGACGATGGTGGTGTGAGAGAATCGCATAACTTATCAATTTGAACCGTTGCATGTGTGAAAGTGGCTCTAGGGCTCTAGCTAGTGTGTTATGTAGCCTACAGTGAGGCCCTATCCTGTTCCTTTCCTCTGCCAAAATATCCACTTTAACCCTACCCCTTACCAGGTGCACAGCGGGGAGTTCATCACCGTGAACAAAAAACCTGAATATTAGTGGTGCCGAGATGATGCCTCATGAAACGTCAAAGCCTCGCAGCCAGATGAACCATCAAAGTGGTTCGAGCTCGAAGCTTCTAATGAGTACGCTAGGGACACCTAGTGGTGAATGAAATTATGATGAAAGAAAGAGTTTCCTGTGATGATGTGATGTTTGCTTCGTACAACATCATTTTGACGAAGAACGTCATTTCAGTGATAAGTGTGAGTGTGCCGTTCATAAATATCTCCCGAGCTCATGGTAGAAAAACAAATCATTTGACAAAGATTTTAAGTCATCCCGGGCAAAATAGAATGTCTAATAATTGTCATAATAAAACAACTGCATGATGACTGAGAATGAGTGTGATTAATTGCATAGCCATTCAAGTGATCTTGGAACTGGGTAGTCTTCTTTTTGTAAAAATGTGCCAATTGTGAACCCATATCGCGGAACAGCCAATGATGAAGCCTCGAACGTCACACGCTACGTCATTTCGCCTATGTGAATCCTACTCGATACGGAGCTTCGCTGGGGGGAGGAGCCGAGGTAGGCCTACTCGACACACGCCCCGATACCTCGACGCAAACCATAACATCATGTAGGGCCTACTGAATATAACTAAATAGGCTAATCATTCTTCAAATACCTTATGTTCCCAGGAGCCACAATGTTTGATCAAAACACGTTATAACCAAGTGTCAAGGTCTACAGTCAAAAGTTTCCTTTATTCTTACTGTCTGATCGTACTCTAGAGGTGGTTAAGAAAGTAAGTTATTCAGGTCACATCATCACCGATGATCTGTGTGATGATGATGATGTCCAGCGCCAGTGCTGTAAGCTTTATGCACAGGCCAATATGTTGGCACGCAAATTCCATATGTGCACAGAAGATGTTAAAGTAAGTCTTTTCAGAGCCTACTGTACTCCATTTTACACAGCTCAGCTCTGGTGTAAATATAGAACAGCAAAACTGAAGAAACTACAGGTAGCGTATAATGATGCTTTTAGGATCCTCCTTAAGCTTCCAAGATGGTCAAGTGCTAGCTCTTTGTTTGTGACTAGTAATGTCCCCACCTTTCATGCTGTGTTAAGGAATTTTCGACTTCTAGAGACAAAAAAAACAAACTAATAATTGCACTCACTGAAACTAAACAGAGTGATACAAGGTAGGCCTACTCCTCTGGGTTGTGGAAACATTGGAATCGATGCTTATATGTATTTTAATCTGTGTGACCTCATGTTTGTATTGTCATGTAATTTATTGCATTCTTGTCTTGTAAATGGAACTTCGAGCCCGGAATAAAGTATTCATTCATACTACATTGTTTCTCCGTGAGCGACCTGAGCGAAACCGAAAGTAAGAACGGTGTCCGGCCCTGACTCTAGGTATGTAATGTAGCCTACAAATAGTTTAGAACGGTTCAAATGATTAGTTATGCGACTCTCTCTTTGTCTTGACTTAATCCACACCAGGATTTATTGGCATTTTGACGATAAGGGTTTAATAGTTCATCACCGTGAGCAAAAACCAGAATATAACTAAATAATCATTCTTCAAATACCTTATGATGTTCCCAGGAGCCACAATATTTGATGACAAAACTTTATAACCAAGTGTCAAGGTCTTTCTCCGTGAGCGACCCGAGTGAAGAATGGCACCATAAATCACTCTTTTTATACAGTTAGTTTTATAAAGCACCTGAACTGATTAAAATAATGACGAGGATATCAGATTAGATTTAGAGAGCGATGATATTACCTTACTTTAATTGAGAGCGTCGAAAATGTTCAAGTTGCCGACCATTCGAAGACTCTTCCGCCTTCACCAGTATCAAAACTCTGAGGCTGTGTCCCAATTCCTAGGACGCATCCTTCGAAGGCTGCATTCATGTCAGAACATAGACATTTTCTATAAATAGCCTACCAACGTTTGCAGTGAAAAAAAACTGACGCACATTTAATGCTCAGGGATATGAAGCTCCACAACTTCAGGAACTCGGTTGCTAAGCGGTTAGTTTCAGATGCTTCAGTAAGATCGAAATACATCAGAGGAGTCACACAGGAGAGAACCCGGTCTGGTGCATGGTGTTTGGAAAGAGATACACACAGAAAGGGCGTATCTCCAGCGCACACGCAAGGTTTTTGTGCGCAGCAAGCTTTATAAATGAGGCCAACGGGCAAGCGCAGCGACTCGGCAAAAAAAAAGAAAAGAAAAAAAAATTAAAACTTGAGGGCCGCACTAACACTTAACTTTGATATCAAGTAGGGGGCCACAAAATATCGTCCCGCGGGCCGCGAGTTTGAGACCCCTGCTTTAGATCATTCAATTCGTATGGCGTCACATTCGTGCCATAATTCACTAATGTGATAAAAGATGCATTCGGGCGTATTACATTTTTCCACACGCGTAGATATTAACTGCGAGCGCGCAAATGATCTCTGCGCGCGCAAAACAGCCTCTCGCGCGCGCAAATTACCTCAGCGCGCGCAAAACCTCTCGCGAAAGATGTTTTTACGCTCTCGCTCGAATTTAATTTTGGCACTATGGGGGAGGGAACCAAGGCAGGGCGATGCGTGAAACGGCCAAACGTGATTGGCCGTTTCTGAAGCGCGATATTTGATTGACAGCCCTCCTCACATTCAATTCTGAATTGTACAGTAAATGGCTGAACGTATTGTAACTCCAGATTCTATGAGTATAGGCGCAGCCTTTGAAGTGTCGGCCTCATTGTCCTTTAAATAGCTGAAGAAAAGCTGTTTATTGGGAGCAGAACGTCCGCCGGCGCCCGACTATATCTGCGAAATGCGGACGTCGTTGAGGCACGCCGCACGCGGACGTTATTGAGGCCCACGCTGTTGGTGGGGGGATTACAAATTTTCAGTGCTACGGCTCACGCCTAGGGATAACCCAATATCGATAGCCTTAAAAGGCTGCCCCTATACTCATAGAATCTAGAGTTACAATAAGTAACTATCGTTTCAGCCATTAACTGTACAATTCAGAATTGAATGAGAGGAGAGCTGAGGAGGGCTGTCAATCAAATATCGCGCTTCAGAAACAGCCAATCATAGGAAAGCCCGCCCTGCCTTGGTTCCCTCCCCCATAGTGCCAAAATTAAATTCGAGCGAGAGCGTAAAAACATCTTTCGCGAGAGGTTTTGCGCGCGCTGAGGTAATTTGCGCGCGCGAGAGGCTGTTTTGCGCGCGCTGAGGTAATTTGCGCGCGCGAGAGGCTGTTTTGCGCGCGCAGAGATCATTTGCGCGCTCGCAGTTAATATCTACGCGTGTGGAATAATGTAATACGCCCAAATGCATCTTTTATCACATTAGTGAATTATGGCACTAATGTGACGCCATAAATTCGTTGAACCAGGTTTTCCGCTTTAGGTTCAATGCGCGTTCACATAAAAGTGGCGTTTATCGCGTCATTTGACTCACCCTTATGCAAAATGAATCGAGCGAGAGCGGTGTATTTCACCCAAGGCGAGCAGTGTATTATTATGAACTCCTACGAGGAATTCAAAGTTCAAAACACAGCCAAGGGGAACATGGTTGCCCATAATATGGCTAGGGTGGCGTGCTGGCAAAAAATAGCCGACCGTGTTTAATTCGAAGAGTTTGATCAAGGCCATATGCTACCCAGAAGAATTACGGTTCACCACAGCCGCTACAAGGTATTCAGGGTTTGAATTAGGGTAAGGCAGAGGCAAGATTTGGGGTTTGAGGCTGTCCACATTAAGAACTGTTAGATTTCAGCTTATTTCTAAACTGTTCGGACAGACTCTGCGTTGTGTATTTTCAGTCGTAGTAGTAATTCTTGAAGTCGAAAACAAAGCAGCTTGACAGGTTGGATTAGAGGGTTGAATAGATGGTTTATTCCAGGATGTACAGCGAGATACAGACTTAGGTTGAATAATCTATAGTGGACCCGGTGGTCGATGACTTGTTCCTCGGCTGTCGAAACCCTCTACTCGTCGAACCAAAGGGTTGGGGCGAGTATTATACAAAAAGGGGATAGATGAATAACACGTGAACAGACGCACTCTCAGCCTTGATAAGGTATTTGGCCCTGGCTATGTCCCGGAGGACCAGGTCGGTTCAACCTTGTTGAGACATAACAATGGCAGAATGTTAAGGATAACACCTTGTATCAGTATGAGAGGCCCTGGCCTGTTCCTAGACTAGAAATGTGAACAACAGAGAGACACTAAAATACACCAACATTCTACATTCCTCCCTCTTGATCATACTAAACATAGTTTAAAGATCACCCACAAAAAGAGAATTCAGTGTATTTTCTGGTGACCCATTAATAATTAACTAAATCAATGAAAGAAAGCATAAAAGGCAATAGGACAAGTAAATTCAAATCATACACAAGTAAACCAGGTGTAGGCCACTATAATAAAGAAAATAACAAACTCATTAGGTTACTCATGATTAAAACATTTTTAAAGAATCAAGAAAGTCAACTGTCGAGACACCTCCCTCTGCTTGGCACAACATCACAGACAATACTGCATGACAGTTGGTTTTGAGTAGCAGTTGCAACAGAGTTATTTTCCAGTTGATGGCCACCGCAGGTGTGGTGGGGGATGAGGATGAAAGTTCGTAGTAGGGCGTCAGGACAAACACAGACACAGTTCAGTTCAAGGACTCCTCCCAAGGACTCAACAAGTGTCCGTGTCTCCTGGATCTCCCAGGTACAATGAAACATGAAACAAAGAAAAGGTGCAGTATCAGTCATGGGGGAGGCATTGTCACAGCCTCCAACATTAATAATAATCAAAATGATTCGATAAACAATGAAAAATGATCATACAAAAATAAATCGCTTGACTCGAAAAATTGTTATATCAGTAATCAGTAATCAGTCATCATAGTTCTCAATAAACCTTGTGTGAATGAATGAATGATTGAACCTTTGTTCAAAAATAAAACAAAACAAACAAAATGTTCTAAAGCTGAGCAGTTGTGTCAAGAAGGAACCAACATGAACTTAGATAGGCAGTGACAAAAGTCCTAGCATCTTTCGAAGACTAACCTCTTGTGAAAATAAAGGAATGAAAATAACAAACACTTAAACACTCCCTACTCTTCACCCCGTATCAGTTAGTTTGCGTGCCAAATCTAACGAGTGTCATTCCAAGTCGGTGTTATTGTTGGTTTCGAACACTGAATAGCATATGCGGCTGAGTTCTTCAACACTCTTCGCCTGTAACTTCTTCAATCGTTCCCTCATTTTGTCTGAGCGGTTTTCTTCCCCTACTCTCTCGTTGGAGCGGTCACGGTACATCTTTCGAGGGGCTTTACATTCTCTCATCCAGTGTCCAATTTGTCCACAGTTGTGGCATGGTCGAGGTTCTTTCTGTCTGTCTGACTGGGGGAATCGTCCTCTGTCCCTGTTGGACTGGGGGAATCTTTCTCGTTCCCTGGCTATTCCCTTCTTCTCATCTGTGGTCTTCATGTGTGGTTGTATGTTGTCATCAAATCCTCCATAGAGTGACTCATTCTTAGTCACTGCTCCAGACCTCTCCTGGGAGAATTGTTGTTTTGGGGGGTTCGGATGTAGACATTGTTGTGGAAGAAAGGAATGTGGTGGGACAGGGGTGAATTGGGGAAATTGTTGTGGGGTCTGGGTCGCATCATAATTAGCATAGTCAGGTGGGGCAGATGGATTTCCCTTCCGTGGCACGTGGGGGGTACTGCAGATGACCGGGTACTCGCCTATAAAGCTGTTGACGGCTGAGAGAACACTGTGTCTTGACTCCTGTAAACCACCAGGTGGCGACGATGGCTGCATCGGGAAGATGTATTCCCCATCTGGGCCACACGATGGCAGTGTGGGGTACATGCGACCATAGACTCCCAAAACTCCCCCTCCGTTGCCTTGGTCACCCCCCCTTGGGGGCCCTGAGTCGAGGGGGCGGGCCGCTATCAGTCCTACTCTGACTAGCGTCTGGTGTAGGTCTCTCTCCCGAGTCAATTCATCCTTTAACAAACGAATTTCATCGGCCAGCAGTTTGATTTGCTCTCTTGTCTTTCTCTGAGCATCTTCATAGTGAGCAGTTGTCCTTTCCAATTCATCTCTCTTTTTGTTGCTGACATGCTTGATAAAGTAGCGCTTACACTGAGACAATAGTAACAACCCAACTGGTTCACTTCGTCTAGTCTTCTTGACCCAGTCTTTGAAAACCATCCAGATCGATTCCTTTGGCCAGCGTTTAGTTTGGGGGTCCATTGTTATCTCATATGTTATGCGAAGTTTATTTTCGGTTCCTTGCAAATCATGTCTGTCGTTGAAGAATCTAGACAGAGTCTCACTAATTGAATAAATATCAATCTCTCTAACCTCCACTTCAAAAGAATCTTGTTCTTTTCGTTCGGATGCATTGGGACTTTGATTGCTATCTTTTTCCTCCTCCTCTTCCTTCTTCCTGCCTTTACCTTTCGGCATTTTTCCTATCTTTTCCTATCTGTAAAGTAACTAAAACTAGCGACCAATCGCTGCTTAGAAAGAAACAAATAGACGCCTCCCACGGAGCTCGGTATGCCAACAACAGATGATGGCACACTTTTCCCTTCTTCGATTAAAAACAATGTATGTGATTCCTCGGCGGGGATCAAAACAACATAGCACAAACAAAAACTCTAGCGATTCATGTAACCTCACCAGTGAATTCAATACAAGTACGGTTTCACTCCTTGTCCAACAAGTCGTAAAACAAAAGCCCTGAGCAAACCAGACGTCTTAAGTTATATTCAGGACACGTATCAACATTGACAAACTAGCAAAGATGAACAAATCACTTGAATGACATGCTATTACAATATTCTAGGACTCAATCCCAGCTCAAAGGCCTTATTCAACAAACAATATTCTAGGACTCAAACCCAGACCAAAGGCCTTATTCAACAAACAATATTCTAGGACTCAAACCCAGACCAAAGGCCTTATTCAACAAACAATATTCTAGGACTCAAACCCAGACCAAAGGCCTTATTCAACAAACAATATTCTAGGACTCAAACCCAGACCAAAGGCCTTATTCAACAAACAATCAATAGTTTCATATGGCGTATATTCAGTGATTATTACACAAACTCTTAATCACTAATACAGGTCCTCACTTCGTCAAGCTCTTAATGACACAACTTCATTACTCAGCAAATGTAGTGCAGCCTAATAGTAAAACAAATAATAATAATCACAGTTATGTGTGTGTAGATTATTTTAAGATTACTTTCTTGTTCTTTTCTCTTGGTCGAGAGTGTGGAATGAGATTCAGTCACCGTTGATTCCCACGTGGTGCATGGAGATGCGCTGGTTCAGCCGCGTTGTGGATGCGGGTCCCTCAGCAGGGCAGGCGTTGATCAGACGTTCCCAGGCAGGGCGCGCGCTCTTCTCGGTCACAGGGCAATCTTCAGAGGCAATCGTCTTCTCACTCCTCTCTCTTCAAGACGGTGTCACGGCACCAAACGTTAGATTTCAGCTTATTTCTAAACTGTTCGGACAGACTCTGCGTTGTGTATTTTCAGTCGTAGTAGTAATTCTTGAAGTCGAAAACAAAGCAGCTTGACAGGTTGGATTAGAGGGTTGAATAGATGGTTTATTCCAGGATGTACAGCGAGATACAGACTTAGGTTGAATAATCTATAGTGGACCCGGTGGTCGATGACTTGTTCCTCGGCTGTCGAAACCCTCTACTCGTCGAACCAAAGGGTTGGGGCGAGTATTATACAAAAAGGGGATAGATGAATAACGTGAACAGACGCACTCTCAGCCTTGATAAGGTATTTGGCCCTGGCTATGTCCCGGAGGACCAGGTCGGTTCAACCTTGTTGAGACATAACAATGGCAGAATGTTAAGGATAACACCTTGTATCAGTATGAGAGGCCCTGGCCTGTTCCTAGACTAGAAATGTGAACAACAGAGAGACACTAAAATACACCAACATTCTACAACTAAAAAAGTGTTTTATGAAGTGGGAGGAGAGTCCATTCCATAACTATGAAGCTCAACATTTACTGTTTTCATAGTTAATTCATGGTATGGACTGCCCTGAAGGGTCAACATTAGTTATAGGGTTATAAGGCCAGGGTTATGCAGGAGTAGGACTAAGTATAGGGGTTAGGGTAATGGCATTTATATCACTGAACTGGCTCTACACATCCAATACAAAGTAATAATTTCCTTTGCATGTGCATGTGTACTGTTTACAGTTATGGATGCAAACATGAAGCACAAGCCAGAGGAGCGTATGAGAAGCTGATTGGTCGGGAGCATGCAGGCTTCTCATGTATGGACAGTGGTCTCTGGCTGAACCCCAAGTGGCCCTACATGGGGTCCACCCCTGATGGGATCATCACTTGTGACTGTCACGGAACTGGCATCTGCGAGATTAAGGTAATATCACAGTCTCTGTTGTAGTCAAGTAGTGCTAAGTAATTGTAAGTTAGGAGAGGAGGTACCATAAAAGAGAATGCTTAAGTCTGATTCAAGTCCAAGTCCTGGAGTCGAGTACTACAACACTAACGAGTGACTGACTTTAGCTTGGAGGACACGGACTTGACTTGTATTCATTCTTGGCAGATGGAGATGAGGTCGGGCCATAGGTAACACTAATAGTGTTACCTATGGCCCGACCTCTTTCCATAAGAATCAATGAACTGAGCAATAAGGCGGAAAATAATTGGCTAATCTATTGTTCACGTCCTTCTCAATGTGATTTTAGTGCCCACACTCTCGCCAAGATGAGGCCTAAAAAAAAAAAAAGTTTGGTTCCTGTTGGTGGTCAGTTGAGGTCATGGGTAGGTAGGGAATTTATTTTATTTTTTTATTTTATTTTTTCCAGCGGCAGCGAATGATAGGTAGGTTGTTTTAATTTAAAAACGAGAAAATTCGCTCATCCTTGTTCAGAATGAAGAGGTGCTGTACCAGAACGTAATTATAGTTTGCATCAAAAAAAAAAAAAAAAAAATATATATATTTTTTTTTTTTTTTTTTTTTATAAAGCTCATAAAATAATTTGGGTCGCACATAAATTGACAGGGTCGGTCGGAAACCGGAACCAAACAAAAAAATTTTTTAGGCCTGAGACCTATCTGCGTTTGTGTGCTGAAGAAAAGGGCTTCTGCCTCATCAATGATGGGGATAACGTGATGCTGGACCGGAGTCATGAGTACTACTGCCAAGTTCAGGCACAGCTTCACATTGTAGATGCTGACTACTGTGACTTTGTTGTGTGGAACCGCAATGACATTTTTGTTGAAAGGATTTTGCCTGATCTTGAATTTTGGGATGATCTGATTCCTAAAGAAAGAGTATACTTCCGGAAATACTGGTGAAGAAAGGATATAAAAAGATGAAATGGCATTGAGAATACAGAATAATACATGGTTTATCTACAAGATTAGATGTTTTAACAATTGTTATAATAAATACAATATGTGCAATAATACATTGGAATCCATTTCATTATATAAAATACATATCGCCAGTACAATTGGACTAGTGGAGAAAAATATTGAGAGAATAACATGTTTACAGACTGATGTGTGTCAGATGAAACTACTACTACTGTATACTCCTCCCCTTCCCCCCCCCCCCCTCCTGTGAGCCAAGCAGGTGCCCCAGACCAACATGTTTTAGGGCTCAGGTACTGGACTGATTATCCCTATCCCCCTGCCTCCTCTCTTCACCTCTGCCCCCCCTCCTTACTGCAATGGGACGACAGACTCTGAAAGATTAGACAAGACACAGCAAATAACCCCAATCGTGTCAATCAATGCTAGTGCCTCACCTGATTTTGCTGCCATGTTCTCTATGGGCATAGCCCTGCTTTGCAGAATCTGATATTTTCTTCTGACTAAATCTATGACTCTCTCGACATGAATACGCAAATTCGCTATATTTCTAGTTTCTGCCACCTCGTAAGCTGTTTTCTCCCTTCGGTGAATGCAGGTATCTGTAGAGAAGCACAGTAAAATCCAACAATATCACCAATATTAAACCCACGGTCTGCTAGGACAACATCCCGGGTAACAGGTTTTTAAGGAGGCCACTCACTCTCTATTCTATGACTCTCCCTCCCCAGGCACAAGATATGTAAGGGACATAGCCTTGGGGTGCATCACCAATCAGAAATTTTACAGTATGGTAATGCTTGTAGTTAGACCATGTCTGTGCTTTGGCAAGTAAATTAGAGGGCCTCTCAATAAAAACTTCGAAACAGTCAATTATCACAGCAACTCTACGTCCAAATGACTGTCTGAATCCCATTGGCATTGTAGCTTGAAGTACATGTCGCTCTGGCCACTCAATTTGAAATTCTAACCTTTCATGGAGTATGTCAATTATTTTATGCCAAACTCTAGAAGCAGTGGGCAGAGAGATCTTGAACCTGAAAGCTAAATCTTTCAGCGGGAGATTTTAGTCTCAGCCTCAGAAAAACTAAAACCAACTGTTCAAATTTAGACAACACAGACATAGGGCCACAGGTGATGTAGGGCTCGCCGCTCGCACAGCTCAAAAATCTGAAATAAAACTAAGAAGTTGGGGAGCCCTTAGTCTTTTCTTAATTTTTTTTCAAAGGACTCCTGGTTGAACTGTGTCCAGTGTCTTGGTCCGAAGATCTACCAGCTCTGTTGAGTTCTGTCTCAGAACATCCTCCATCTTCTCGATGTCATCCATCGTTAGCTCAGTTTGGCATCCGGCATCTGCATAGCCTGCAATATAGCAGTGGACTGGGGAGCATAATTAGTTCATTCATGAATATGACTCAAGTGAATTCTTGTGAAGTTAACTTTTTTGGCAACCTTTTTACAAACATGCAAGTTCTCTGGTCCAATTATACAGGGTGTCCACAAAGTCTCTTTACAATTAATTTTTTTTTTATCACAAAAGCAGAGATATGATAATCAGATTTGTTCTATGTATTCAGTGCTTATCAAAGGCTTTAAACACATTGCACTTGTGTATTTCAATGAGTATTGTGGTTTATTGAAACAATCGGATACGCAGACTCAGCAAAAGTACAGGATTAAGTATGGAAGACATCCTAACCCATAGGTGCATCCCTGACAGACGGGCCACACACTAACCCTTATCATCAACAGGTGGAATGTCTGTCAGGGATGGACCTATGGGGGAGGAAGACTATCAGGGTCTATTTTGAAAACCTAATGCGAGGTTTGCATAGATTTGACAATCACATTTGTAATATTTTATATTAATGCTGGTTACACATCTTAGTACAATAATTTACCTGGATCATTTAACGACAACCTAATGCTATGTAAACAACGCCACAAAAACCAAGTTAGTCAGCTAACATACCTCTGATGAAGTGGTCGCTGCAGACACGGGAATAAACAGACTGCTCCTCCCGACTGCAGACATAGGTTTAAAATCCACTTTTTACGGCGTTGTTCTGTTCTGTGAGCTATTCACATTTCTCACCTTTGTGAACGACAATCTTTGGTAGGCTACTCTATAAAACCCCTTTTCTCGGTTAGAACGATTGGAGCAGCCGTATACGACACAAAACATAGGCATGTTTTCAGTTGGCACTTCACACTTCCACAAGCTACTTCACTTCCTGCCCTCCATCTGGAGTTCGCGATGCAGCAACGTGACGTCACGTGAAACCCACCTATTGTTCAATTAAAAGGCTGTAGAGAAAACACAATGATAAAGACCATATGTCTCGTATGTGCTGTCACACTCCCTGCCTGCGACTGGCGTGGACGAGACCGACAATCTCAAAAGCTGATTAATCAATAATGAAAAGAATCAGTTGCAGCCTGTTATTTTGGCCACACCTCCATCAATCACAACAGTCAAGTCTGCTATTATGATGATGATGATGATGATGATGATGATGATGATGAAGAAGAAGAAGAAGAAGAAGAAGAAGAAGAAGAAGAAGAAGAAGAAGAAGAAGAAGAAGAAGAAGAAGAAGAAGAAGAAGAAGAAGAAGAAGAAGAAGAAGAAGAAGAAGAAGCCCCTCTACATCATAAAAAACCATTCCGGTGCAAACAACACACCAGAGGTGGATACAATCAAGAACGACATTTCATTCATCTTTTAAGATTTTCCATAATTGCAATTAAAAGCTGTTATAATTCGGCGCAGAATAACTAAACACATCGGCTGATATTTTAACAATCTAAATAACCGCATGTTTGATAGAAAAAACCGAACTAAACATAAATGAAATAAATACATTCAATGGGATTTTACATCTTGGAGGCACAATAAAATAAAACAAATACACAAATGATTGGATGTAGAACTCGGAAACACCTTTGAAACAAGTTGACATGCATTGATGTGTAAAAAGGTGTTCTTATGTACCTTTTGGCTTTATCAGATCTAAACGGCCTACCGAATGATAACCCATAAATAGACGCTCACACCCCGGGATAGTAGGTGGGGGTATAGCCTTCTATACCAAGCAGATGCAGCGTTTCTTCGATGCAACGGTACTCCCATCATGAGCCTCTCCTCGAATTTCCGCTATGAAGATAAAGCTATATATGCTCTAAGAAATGCTATTGAATAGCTATACAAGACGATAAGCATGTGGTTGTTTTGAACAAAAAAAGCTATAGAACAAAATCGTGCAACCTACGTGGAAACCATTTCTGAAATACTACATGCTTACTCCTCCCTATATAAACAGTCACCCGCCTTCTTCATCCGGGCATTCAGAAGGCTTGCAATCTGGGCTACTCGCTGAGGACACCGTTCCTCCACCATCGCCCAGGGGAAAGTCCCCGGACGCAGGGCAGAAAGTGCTCCAGTGTAATCGCTCCCATCGGCCTTGCGCTCCACCGTTGATGGCTAAGATGTGAAATGCGATATACTGAGCTTGGTGGATCGCAAGTCGAACTTGTCCATGTGATAGAAATGCAAGTAGGCAACTACTGTACGCATAAACAGAACGGGGCTCATTCTCGGAATGCTCATTTTCTTACACAGGTTTCACTGACGCATTTGTTTAATATGATAAAGAAATAGTAAAAAAAGGTCCCACGCTAATTGTAATCATCACATTTACATATTTCATCAAGATACTACATAGTGAGGCGGAGAACAATCAGATCATACCATCGAGACAAATACAGAGGCTTCTGAAACACAAATTATTAAAAAACAAAACAATATAAGCATAAACTATCACAATGAAACATGGCAACATTGTCAACCGTGTTACTCCCTGTCTACTGTGTGACACTTGATGGGTAACAGCTGACAGGTAACAGGGTTGACAGTTCGGCCATTTTGGGGCCTTGTGCTAACTGGCAACCTTGAACCTGTCGCCATATGACCTTGATCAACTCGTGTTTTTATACACTTTAAGATAATATTAGTAAGAAATAATGTGTAATACAAGTGAACAAGAGAATGTTGATAACACAGTTGACAAGCCATTAACCCACTCAATGTAAAACCGAAATTATTGATGAAATATTGAAGAGGAGAAGGAAAAACTTACCCAACTGTTTTCAAATTTACCACCACTGCAGGAAATGACATCACGTGGTGTGTTGGACATGTGACTTTGGAGCAAACCACTGATGAATTATAGGGGTTTTGTCGGTGGGTAACACGGTTGACGGAAATTTCTCGGATTCGCACAAAGTGGATAATTTAATGTTCATTAATAATTAGAATTGTTTTTAAAACACCTTCATCATATTATAATGATTATTTCCAAGAAATAATGATGAAAATAATTCTCAAAAACACATTGTTTATTGTTTTTTCTTAAAGCAACCCCTGACATTCAGCAATTAGGACAGCACAAAAACAGCAACTTCTAGTATGGAATATGCATTTTCCGATTTTTCTTTTATAGAACTGGTTGACCTATTTTAGTGAAATGAAAAATAAAGATATTTTGTACAATTTATAAATACAATCCGTGGACATGACATGTACCCCCAATGCAAAGAAATGATTAAAATAGAAAGTTAAAAAGCAGGCACTTTAGTATTAAAATAGAAAATAAAGGCAAAGTTAAAAAAGCTTTTTAGAAAGTGCAATGTATTTAAGATCCACACATCGGCTGTGTAGTGGGAAGCATTTTGATTGGCAGTATGTGTCTGCAAAGACTAGTCCCCCATACGTCAGACACACCCTCGGCCATCCGTCGACGGACGCATGTAGTGTGAACAAGGCCTCAAAAAGCCCCCATCCGTCGACGGACGCATGTAGTTTGAACAAGGCGCCTTGATAACTTAGTTTGCAACTCTTGCGCCCCAAACACCGCACGACCCCGAGAGCTGCCTTTATTTAAAACACCCACTTGTTAATCAAACGACGCACGAACCATCCCACCAACAGCACCGCCTCGTGGTGGTCGATTCTGACCGACCCCAGCGTTACCACGCTGTAATATCAGTTGTCTATTTAGCTTTTTCGACTTTTATGACCTATAAACGTTGTTTATTCCGTCACCTTCTGGCTGACGGAATAAGGGGGGTGACCTGGGAGACTCCATGGTCTCTCCTGATGGGGACAGGTTTTAGTGAGTTAGATTTATAGTCATGTTTAACCATACTAAGGTGTCATATAATGACGTGAATGCAAGGGCGTCAGTTTGTTTTTAGAAGTGGTGGGGACATTAACCATAAGCTTGAGTGTGGTCTGAAAAGTGCTGGGTACCCTTATGTGAGCTATTCATCCATTCAACGCTGCATTACAATATGCTCTACAGCGTATTGTCTGAGGTTGAAAATCCTATTCGATCAATAAAAGTTGAAAACCACAGTTTGTGTTTTGGCTTGTTTTGCAAAACGGCGTTGGAAACACCAGGGTATTGGCTCGGGATAGGTAATACTAATACACTCAGGACAAAGAACAGTGTTGGCAATTTAACACTTATCTTGACATCAACAAAGTTTACCAGACAAACAATGCCAGACTGTAAAGGGGGTACGAAACGAAAAGAGGTACTGAGCATCAGCCTTTTGAAGACGAGCAAGGGCTGCTGGCACCATATGTTATGCTGCATTAAAAAAAGAAAAGCGCCCAGAGGATAATTGCATCTGCCAAATCCTGACCACCAGTAAACACTCGCGAAGGACCAATGTAGACTTCACTCGTTACATCATAAGCAAATTGCCCGCAAATAAAAAAATCCGAAGCACAATAAACAGAATCCGTAGAGGCCCATGGAGTAGCAGGCCGTGTTTCACTGAGGGTGCACTCACACTAGGCCATCTGTTTTCACACCTAACCGTGCTCAAATCTGCCAGTGTGAGTGTGGCCAGTCTGGCCAGGCCAGGCCAACTTGGCCACTTGGGAGAGGTGTGCTGCTTTGGTACGGGCCGCTACGGTACAGATGCTAATGAGCCGACACGCGCACACGCACGGCTACGCAACCTGAGCTGGGTGACGTATAGTCCATGCGACGACCATGGACATAATAAAAGGCGATGAGCCTTCTTTCCCATTAAACGGTAAACATGGCGTAAAGCGGTTCAACTGTTGGTTCACGTTGGTCCCATAGAGAAGTCGAGTGTCGGTCAAAGTGCGAACTGTGTTCTCTGTGTTGTTGTCCATTGTTGTTAGAAGTACAAGAGCCTACCGTTGCGCGGCCAACGGCCACGGCCAGATGGCCTAGTGTGAGTGCACCCTTAAAGTGGAGCCGAGAAACACTGATCAGCACCTGAATTATTGCACCTTCAATACTATTATAGCACCTAACGTTTAGCACGGAACCACAGCTTCATTCTCTACAAAATGCAAAAAAAAGCATGAGTTAAAAATTTACGT